>NC_043022.1:21856560-21891560 GCF_006345805.1 Octopus sinensis
TATAACAACAACAATGGACTATAATAACTGTTATAGTTGGTACGTGGTAAATTTGCCAAGTGTGTTGTTGTTCTTCTTTATCACCAATAGCCATTTGAGTTGGTAAGCTGTTCTACAAAAGTTGGCTTCCAGGTTGAATAAGATTTTCTCGTTCTGCTGTTGGCTCAAGATAGATTTAGGGCTCGGACTGAGATATATATTAAAAGTACCAATAGTCATAAATGCTGGATTATAATATTTTATAAAAATAAAAATAAACAAAAAAAATTTCAAAATACAGCATTTATGTAAAAATAGGGTTGATTTTGGGGTTTGTTTAATGTTAATCATCATCATCATCATCATCATTTAGCGTCCGCTTTCCATGCTAGCATGGGTTGGATGGTTCAACTGGGGTCTGGGAAGCCAGAAGGCTGCAATAGGCCCAGTCTGATCTGGCGATGTTTCTACGGCTGGATGCCCTTCCTAATGCCAACCACTCCGTGAGTGTAGTGGGTACTTTTTACGCGCCACCCACACAGGTGCCAGGCGGGGCTGGCAAACGGCCACGGACTGATGGTGCTTTTTATATGCCACTGGCACGGGGGCCAGGCAAGGCTGGCAACGGCCACGATCGGATGGTGCTTTTTATGTGCCACTGGCACGGAGGCTAGTTGGGGTGGCGCTGGCAACGGCCACATCGGGTGGTGCTTTTTACATGCCACCGGCACGGGGGCCAGGCGAGGCTGGCAATGGCCACGATTGGATGGTGCTTTTTACGTGCCACCGGCACTGGTATCACAGCTGCAATTTCCATTGAAATGACCATGGAAATGACTAGAGACCGAGACCTATGGAAGTATGCTGTGCGTGAGAAGACCCGGCAAGACTAGTGAAGCCATAACCCGTGGCCCCTACCTGGGACGTAGTCAGTCCACCTGTGCATACCTTCCTGCTTGTGACACTTGTGAAGACCTGTTGAGGCAAGTGAAAATCAAATCAAATCAAAATAGATGAACATCAATGGAATTTGTATCCTTGTGGTACCAGTGCCGGCGGCACATAAGAAAACCATCCGAACGGGACCGTAGCCAGTACCGCATCGACTGGCCCCCGTGCTGTGGGCATGTAACAAACACCATCCGATCGTGGCCGTTCGCCAGCCTCGTCTGGCACCTGTGTCGGTGGCACATAAGAAAACACCATCTGAGTGTGGCCGTCTGCTAGCCTCGTCTGGCACCTGTGTCGGTGGCACATAAAAAACACCATCCGAGCATGGCCGTCTGCTAGCCTCGTCTGGCACCTGTGTCGGTGGCACATAAAAAACACCATCCGAGCATGGCCGTCTGCCAGCCTCGTCTGGCACCTGTGTCGGTGGCACATAAAAAACACCATCCGAGCGTGGCCGTCTGCCAGCCTCGTCTGGCACCTGTGTCGGTGGCACATAAAATCACCCACTACACTCTCGGAGTGGTTGGCGTTAGGAAGGGCATCCAGCTGTAGAAACACTGCCAGATCTGACTGGCCTGGTGCAGCCTTCGGGCTTGCCAGACCCCAGTTGAACCGTCCAACCCATGCTAGCATGGAAAGCGGACGTTAAACAATGATGATGATGATGATGATTCTATTTAAAGATGAGATAGATAATATAGATTTTAGAATTTATGGGAGCAACTGTCTTTGAAGACTCATATTGTTGTTGAATGCTCAAAATGAGAAATAGATAGACAACCAACAACTGATGAAGGGTCATTTCTCTGTGCTTGTCCTGTTTTCCATTTTTTCTCTCGCTGTTTCTGTATTTAACTCATTTGTCTACGTATTTCATGTTGTTTACACAGTTGGTGTGTGTATATATATATATATATATATATACACACACACACACACACACACACATATTTATTATTAATATATATATTTTATATATATATTGAACCAAATTTGACGACAGGCACCTATGCAAGTGGAGCGCTAACAGCTCCATCTGAGCGGGATCACTGCCAGAGCAGCTGGCTGGCTTCCGTGCCGGTGGCACGTAAAAAGCACCATTTAAGCGTGATCATTACCAGCGTCGCCTTACTGGCACTTGTGCAGGTGGCACGTAAAAAACACCATTTGCGCGTGGCCATTGCCAGTACTGCCAGACTGGCTCTCGTGCTGGTGGCACGTAAAAGCACCCACTATACACTCGGAGTGGTTGGCGTTAGGAAGGGCATCAAGCTGTAGAAACTGCCAGATCAGAATGGAGCCTGGTGCAGCCATGTGGTTCGCCAGTCCTCAGTCAAAGTGTCCAACCCATGCTAGCATGGAAAGCGGACGTTAATGATGATGATGACATATATGCACATTCGCCATGATAGATCGCTAGCCACTACACTTTCTTTATTTTCTCTGTTTGTTTCTTTCTGTGTTCCTGTTTGTGGAAGAGCGTAGGCTCAAAACGTTAAAGACTTTTTCATTTCCCAAGCGTTATACTAATACATCTGTTTGTTGTCTACACCACCTGCCTTCGTCTTTTGCTTTTTTTTGTGAATTCTCCCCCTATATATATGCACATATTGCTGGTTATATAAATCTTCAACTCTTTGATCTATAACTAGTTTGATAAGCATCAACACATGAACCTTTCGGCCCTTGAGTCACTCTGTTAATTCTATTAAATATTGGTTTCAAATTTTGGCACAAGGTCAGCAATTTTGGGAGAGGCAGCTAGTCGATTACATTCACCCCAGTGCTAAGTTGGTACTTATTTTATCAGCCCTGAAAAGATAAAAGGCAAAGTTGACCCTGGTGGCATTTGAACTCAGAACAAAGATCAACAAAATGCTGCTAAGCATTTCGTCAGGCATGCTAACAATTCTGCCAGCTCGAGACCTTGCTTCTCTTAAAATATTAATAAAAAAATGTATATACTCATGTTTTGAGTTCTATTTTTCCTGTTTGCATCACCAAACCTCTATGTATGGGTGTGTGTATATATACATATATATTTATATATATATATGTATGGAGAGTTTACGTAAAAAACAAAAGTTGAAGACAGGTGGTGTACAAAACAAACAGATGTATTAGTATAACGCTCAGGAATAGAAAAATCTTTTACATTTCGAGTTTATGCTCTTCTACAGAAAGGGACACATATACACACACATACACACACACACAAACAAGTACAAATATAAATGCATACACAGATACTTATGTATTGATAATTATATACTAATTAACTATAAACTGCATAAATTATAGACAGTTAACTAAACAATGTTAATAATTTAGACATTGTTGGATACAACAGAAATTAAAGTAACATTCTAAAATTAGACTGCCCAGCTTTCTGTCATATATCCTGTACCAGATATTTCAGAGCAAACAAGTAGAGATGACTGCTCCGTTAATAATGCAATGTCCAAATTTATTTTGTTCTGAGATCCTTTATACAATTCTTTTTAAAAAAGTCACTGAAGCCATATATTTTATGGACAACTACTACTACCTTAATTTTGATAAGATTGTAAATAAAATAAAAAAAGAGAGAAATTATTCATATAGGCGTAGGAGTGGCTGTGGGGTAAGTAGCTTGCTTACCAACCACATGGTTCTGGGTTCAGTCCCACTGCATGGCACCTTGGGCAAGTGTCTTCTGCTATAGTCTCGGGCTGACCAAATCCTTGTGAGTGGATTTGGTAGACGGAAACTGAAAGAAGCCTGTTGTATATATATATATGTATGTGTGTGTTTGTATTTGTCCCCCCACCCCCCACCCCCAACATCGCTTGACAACCAGTTTGGTTAAAGAGACCGATAGAATAAGTACTGGGGTTGATTTGCTCGACTAAAGGTGGTGCTCCAGCATGGCCACAGTCAAATGACGGAAAGAAAAGAGTAAAAAGTGTAAAGAGTATATGAATATCATGTCTTTCATTTTTGTATTTGGTTTGCAAGATTCCTCGTGTGAAAATGTTTTATAACAGATTTTGTTGTATCCTGGGAGAAACCAATAAGAAACATGTACTGGTTTTGCTTCGCTTATATTATTATTATTATTATTGTGCTGGTGCCATGTAAAAGCATTTGTGCCATTGCCACATAAAAAGCACTCGGGTTGGCGTTAGAAAGGGCATCCAGCCATAGAAACAATGCTAAAACAGACACCTTGAGCCTGGGTATCTCTCCAGCTGGCTAGGTCCTATAAAAACTGTCCAACCCATGCCAGCATGAAAAACAGGCATAAAATGATGATAATGAATCAACTAGTCAAATCTTAAACCAATTAGCTGATTGATTGTTTGATTAATTGTTTGGTCAGCTGGTTCTTTGTGCTCCACTGATCCAGTTGCTTTCACCAAATGTTCTACCTCAGATGTTTCAAAACATTGTAGTAGAACTCTTGATTGATGGTCTGGCCCTGGAAGATGAATTCTCGGTGCACAATACCACATTTGTTCGGGTGGCACTCGTGGCAGGTCTTCCAGATCGCTCATCATTTTCCAGAGACATTCTTCCACTTTTGAAACTCATGTGCCACTTGAAACATTGCATACGACCCATTGCCTCAGTGCCGTAAGCTTACCGAAAACATGCTCAATGTCTCAGAGGCAGACAAATCAGGTGTGGTGTTGGCGGTGTTATGGACTGTGATGAGCTATGTGGTGTTGGTGGAGAGGATGACAGATGAGGTGGGCGGAAGTAAGGCTTGCAGGGGCTGTTAGAAGAGTGAAAGGCGCATGCATGGACAGGAAGTGTGGTGTTATGGGCTGTGATGAGCTTTGTGGTGTTGGTGGAGAGGATGACAGATGAGGTGGGCAGAAGCAAGGCTTGCAGGGGCTGGCGGAAGAGTGAAAGGCGCATGCATGGACAGGAAGTGTGGTGTTATGGGCTGTGATGAGCTATGTGGTGTTGGTGGAGAGGATGACAGATGAGGTGGGTGGAAGCAAGGCTTGCAGGGGCCGGCGGAAGAGTGAAAGGTGCATGCGTGGGCAGGAAGCGAGTGTGGTCAGTTCCAGCAGAGCGACAAGACGTGTTGAATTCATGAGAGAGACCACTGATTTCACCGAGGTAAGGCCTTTTGTATTTCTTTCTCCCGTTGCTTCTTTTTCTGTTGTCCTTTTCCTCCATTACACTACAACAGGTTTAACACAAAATTTCACAGCTCTTTGTTCTTGTCCGTGTCAAAATCACAGACTACACCGTATATGTGATCACATAAATTTCCCAACTTGCAAAATAAATACAGCAATGTCACTCAGTATGCTTCCTCATGAAGGCCATTGTTAGCTCTCACTGTGCATACAACTGTGTACTGTCATTTGTTGGTGCGTTATAGAACAAGTCCAGGAAGTTTTTGATACCACTTTGTATTTATAGCCTTAGCTAACTGCTTCTCCATTTTAATGATGCCAACTCCACTTCCACTTCCCAACTGGCGGAAACGTGCGGGCGGGCAGCTGAAGACCTGGGTTACAACGATCAAGGAGGACCTCTCTGTGCTCACCGGACTGCAGGTGGTCGGCCTGCACTGATGGAACCGTGACTGGCTTGCTATTTCCAGTGAACTGGCACAGGACCGTTGTGCGTGGGCTGCCATGGTTCGGGATGCCTCGAGGGTGGAAGAAGAAGCCGACTCAACCCGCCCAGGGTGAATGTCGCCATAAGTACAAGTAAATGTGTGTGTGTGTGAAAGGAAGTGTTTTGCTCAAGAACATAACACATTGCCTGATCCTAAAATTGAAACCACAATCTGGTGGTTGTGAGCATAAGACTTAAACCATTGTACCCTTGTATAGGCACAGGAGTGGCTGTGTGGTAAGTAGCTTGCTTACCAACCACATAGTTCCGAGTTCAGTTCCACTGCATGGCATCTTGGGCAAGTGTCTTCTGCTATAGCCTCGGGCCGACCAAAGCCTTGTGAGTGGATTTGGTAGACGGAAACTGAAAGAAGCCAGTCGTATATATGTATATATATATATGTATGTCTGTGTTTGTCTCCATAGCATTGCTTGACAACCGATGCTGGTGTGTTTACGTCCCCATCACTTAGTGGTTCGGCAAAAGAGACCGATAGATTAAGTACTGGGCTTACAAAGAATAAGTCCCGGGGTCGATTTGCTCGACTAAAGGCAGTGCTCCAGCATGGCTGCAGTCAAATGACTGAAACAAGTAAAAGAGTAAAGAGTTAACATAATATACACGCAGCAACTTCTGTTTAAAGAGTGGTCCTTTGAATTACAGTTACAAACTACCCAAGCGACTTCATAGAGTTTCCATCCATCTAATTTCACTCCCAAGGTGTGGGTCAACTGGCAGCTATGGAGGTGAAGCTGGTATATACTTGGCTGAGGCAGTTGACCTTAGGATTGCTGATCCGCATGACCTTTCCTGATTTTTTTAGCCATATTTGAGTCTTGCTATAAATAGAACAATGAGTAAAGATAAATTGTTAGAAAGGAAAGATGAATAACCACAGAGAGAGAGAGGGAAACGAAGAAAGAGAGAAAGAGACAAGGAAGGAAAGAAATAGAAAGTGAGAGAGAAAGAAAGAGAGAGAACTGCAAAGAAAAAGAAAAGGTGAGAAAGAGAGAAGAATCTAGATCTAGGTGATGATTCCATTATTTAGTATTTAGTTCTTCTACAGCATCTGAGGACACAGACACATGCAATCACAAGACAAATGACATGCTTGACATATCCACAAAAACTAGGGAAAGCTCAAGTGTTATATATATATATATATATTCCACTTTTTCACCCTTACTTTGTTTTGTTTAATATCCTGTTTGAGAGCTCTGGTTTACCGGAACTGGTAGGATGCCTTCCATTCTTTTACTTACTTCCTGCAGTGGTTGTTGAACTCTTATTTTCTTCCCTGTCAGATCTTTAAAATATTTTTATTTATTATTTTTATGCACCCTTTCCAAGCCTAGCCATGTGTTCCTCCCAGCTGGACGGGACGCCAGTCCATCGCAGCATTACTCAAGAAACAGGAAGAAAGAGTGAGAGAAAGTTGTGGCGAAAGAGTACAACAGGGGTTGCCCCCCCCCCTGCCAGAGCCTCGTGCAGCTTTAGGTGTTTTCGCTCAATAAACACACACAACGTCCGGTCTGGGAATTGAAACCACGATCCTCCGACCGCGAGTCCACTGCCCTAACCACTGGACCATTGTGCCTCCACTTTAAAATATTATTATAATTTTTATTTAGACAGTAAGCTGGCATGTTCAGATAGTGCTTTTTATGTGCCACCGGCATAGGTATCCAACTACAATTTCCATTTGATTTTTATTTGATGTTGATGTGCTTGACTCAATAGGTCTCCTCAAGCACAGCAGGTCACCCTATGAGCCAAGGTAAGCACAGTAGGCCATTCTGCGATCCAAGGTACTTTGGATAGGCTGGGGCTGCTATGTGAAGCTGGTGCAGGAAACATCCATGAACTCACGTTATTTGTCGGGTCTTCGCAGTCACAGCATACCTCCAGAGATATAGATTGACAATTTCTGTTTTATAATATTTCGGATCTTTTCGGTTTGAACGGCAGTTTTTTCTAGCGGTGTCATATGAAATTGTCACCCATAATTATGACCCTAGTATTGATCTATTGCATTTCAATCTGTTTTAGGGTTAGGGTTAGTTAGGGTTAGTGTTAGGGTTAAGGGTGGGGGGAAGGGTATCTTTTTTTTCTTCAGAAATGTAAATAAACCCAATCTGTTTCTTAAATGAGGCACATATTCATACGGCACAGAATGTTTTCACCTCAATAGATGTCATTGATTGATTGAAATTGCAGAAATTGAAGAAAAAAAACAACAAATATCTTACAAACTATAGAATTTTCTCAATAAAGCCAAGAGAAAAAGATGTTTTATAAACACATTCTACCAGTATACGAAGTTTAAAAGTGTTTAGTTACGTGGAAATTATTTTTAAAAACTGCCGTTCAAACCGAAAAGATCCAATATTTCTTCAAACATTCACAAGATTGTTATTGTTTATGTTCAGTCTTATGCAAGGATTCTTTTCTCTCCAAATTCAGGATATTTTTTCAGTGTTTGAAACTTCTGATGTAAAATACATAGAAATGTAATAAACCTCAATTTCCTGTTTATTGTCTTCCTTGAAACATTTGTGCTTCTTGATCTCTTTAGTACCTGCTGTTGTTGTGCATGGAGATTCTTTTAGAAGGATTTGTCCTGTTGGACCTCCAGCCTCATATTGCTGGGAAGGTTTAAACCAATAGCAAACTTTTCCCCCCTTAATTGGTTCTTCTCAGGGTGGTGTACTTACTTGTACTTGTGGCGACATTCACCCTGGGCAGGTTGAGTTGGCTTCTTCTACCACCCTCGAGGCATCTTGAACCATGGCAGCCCACGCATGACGGTCCTGCGCCAGTTCCCTGGAGATAGTGAGCTAGTCATGGCTCCATCGGGGAGGCCGACCACCTGCGGTCCCGTGAACACAGAGAGGTCTCCTTGATCTTCGTAACCCAGGTCTTCAGCTGCCCGCCTGCGCGTTTCCACCATTTGGGAAGTGGAGTTGGGAGAAGGACATCACGGTTCAGTTCACCCACCGGACGCCTACATGCATGGCCAAACCACTGCAAGCGCCGTTGCAGAAGGACAGATGGAAGGGGCCGCAGAGACAGGCAAAGTCGGAGATTGGCGGTGGGAACTCGATCCACCCAATGGCAGGGTGGTGTGGCCTTTGTTCACCCAGGCAATGATCAATCCAGTATAGATTCTGCTTTGTTGTTGTTAAGACATGAGAAGTTTTTAAGTAAGGCCCCACAGAGACTGGTATTTTTGATGTAACACTATCTTTGATAGGTTGTTCATTGTGGCTCAAAGAGGCCTATTTACATTTAGATGAGGCAGGCTATTTCACACTAGTCACCATCCCAGTAAGATGCTCCATGGGGGTTCTATATTAGACTTTCTGTATCAAAAACATAATGTCTTCACCATGGCGATGACTGATGAGGCCTATATAGGCCAAGAATCCTTTCCCACATGTAAGTTACAAATGGAAAGGTACAGTACTTTGAGTATTGGCAGCACTAACTTTGTTGAATGAGCACATCCTCTCATCTGCACTTATTCTGCTTTCCATTGTCTAGGTATCAGTGTGAATCCAATTATGGTAGACCTGCCAGTTGGGATGAGCAGCTCTCAGGAGTCGACAACAATGTTGGGGTATTTTACAGATACCTTTAGGCAATCCTTAAAACACTTCTTTTCACATTGCCTTTGTGGTTGTCAGCTGCCTTGCCACTGGCTGAAGAATTTCTAACTAGATTTAGTAACATAGTCCAGTTTACGGATCTTTTCGGTTTGAACGGCAATTTTTAAAAATAATTTCCACATTTTAAACTTCATATACTGGTAGAATGTGTTTATAAAACATCTTTTTCTCTTGGCTTTATTGAGAAAATTCTGTGGTTTGTAAGATATTTGTTGTTTTTTTTCTTCAATTTCTGCAAGTTCAACCAATCAGTGACGTCTATTGAGGTGAAAACATTCTGTGCCATATGAATATGTCCCTCGTTTAAGAAACAGATTGGGTTTATTTACATTTGTGAAGAAAAAAAGATACCCTTCCCCCAACCCCTAACCCTAAAACAGATTGAAATGCAATAGATCGATACTAGGGTCATAATTATGGGTGACAATTTCATATGACACCACTAGAAAAAACAGCCGTTCAAACCGAAAAGATCCCAGTTTACTTACATTTGCAGCAAGCGGACATAGAGGGAAAACCATGCTGTTTAACTCTTTTGTGAGTAAATAGTGGACAATTGTTTCATTCTAAAATCAACTTTGTTGTCCATCACAGGCAGCAACATAAATGATAAATTACAGAATAAATAAACACTCAGAAACAAGGAATTAGTCCATTGTATCAATTAGTCAAGGCGGCGAGCTGGCAGAAACATTAGCACGCCAGGCGAAATGCGTAGCCACATTTCGTCTGCCGTTAGGTTCTGAGTTCAAATTCCGCCTAGTTCGACTTTGCCTTTCATCCTTTCGGGGTCGATAAATTAAGTACCAGTTACGCACTGGTGTTGATATAATCGACTTAATCCGTTTGTCTGTCTTTGTTTGTCCTCTCTGTGTTTAGCCCCTTGTGGGTAGTAAAGAAATAGGTATTTCATTTGTCTTTATGTTCTACGTTCAAATTCCGCCGAGGTCAACTTTGCCTTTCATCCTTTCGGGGTCGATATATTAAGTACCAGTTACGCACTGGGGTCGATATAATCGACTTAATCCGTTTGTCTGTCCTTGTTTGTCCTCTCTGTGTTTAGCCTCTTGTGGGTAGTAAAGAAATAGGTATTTCGTTTGTCTTTACGTTCTGAGTTCAAATTCCGCCGAGGTCAACTTTGCCTTTCATCCTTTTGGGGTCGATAAATTAAGTACCAGTTACGCACTGGTGTCGATATAATCGACTTAATCCGTTTGTCTGTCCTTGTTTGTCCTCTCTGTGTTTAGCCCCGTGTGGGTAGTAAAGTAATAGGTATTTCGTTTGTCTTTACGTTCTGCGTTCTAATTCTGCCGAGGTCAACTTTGCCTTTCATCCTTTCGGGGTTGATGAATTAAGTACCAGTTACGCACTGGGGTTGATATAATCGAC
Organism: Octopus sinensis; assembly: GCF_006345805.1. Classification (NCBI taxonomy): domain Eukaryota; kingdom Metazoa; phylum Mollusca; class Cephalopoda; order Octopoda; family Octopodidae; genus Octopus; species Octopus sinensis. The sequence continues at coordinate 21,867,168 of NC_043022.1, forward strand.
TTAATCCGTTTGTCTGCCCTTGTTTGTCCTCTCTGTGTTTAGCCCCTTTGTGGGTAGTAAAGAAATAGGTATCAATTAGTCAGGTAGAGATCTATTATGTAAAAAATTAAAGAAAACTTATTTGTACACTGTTTTGTAGTAGTAGTAGTAGTAGTCGTAGTCATCTCTTCTCTTTTGTCTGAACTGTGTGTGTGTGTGTGTGTGTGTGCATGTGTACATGACCAAGTGAATTGGGAGGCAGAAAGTGAATAGTAGGCTAAAAAAAATGTGATGAGGATAAAAAGAGGAAATCATATCACAGACATGACATGGAGTAGGGATGGTGGGGGTAGTGGTGGGAGAATTTGAAGGATTGGTCCTGGGAACTGTGATGTTTAGATGTTTGTTGTGAGGCAATGTTATTTTGTTTATTGTAATGTTTTAAGTGGAAAGAAAGAGAGAGAGAGAGTGAGTGGGGGAACTAGATCACATTGCACTGTGTGATCTTTATCCAAAATAGACAAATAAATTTGGATGATGTGTCATCAATTTGGGCGGCTGGAAAAAATTCCTGATGCTGAAGTTTTTTTAGAAGAAACCTTTTGAGAAATCAGTGTCAGAAATTGTGGATCTTTTTGGTTTGAACATCTGTTTTTTCTAGCAGTGTCATATGAAATTGTCACCCATAATTATGACCCTAGTATCGATCTATTGCATTTCAATCTGTTTTAGGGTTAGGGTTTCTTTTTTTTCTTCAGAAATCTAAATATACCCAATCTGTTTCTTAAACGAGGGACATATTCATACGGCATAGAATGTTTTCACCTCAATAGACGTCATTGATTGGTTGAAATTGCAGAAATTGAAGAAAAAAACAACAAATATCTTACAAACTATAGAATTTTCTCAATAAAGCCAAGAGTAAAAGATGTTTTAAAAACACATTCTACCAGTATACGAAGTTTAAAAGTGCTTAGTTACGTGGAAATTATTTAAAAAAAACTGCCAGTCAAACCAAAAAGATCTGAAATTGTATTCATTTGAAAATTGAGCAAGAATTCAATATACTTCTGCATCATCTGTTTTATGTTTTTAATGTTTTATTGCAATTAGATTGATATCATTACTACATTACATTATGGTTCATGTGACTATATTGTTATTAATAAATAAAAATAAATGTGCCCTTTTAAAGCCTAGCCAGGCTCATGGGCCTGGTTTCCCGGTTTCAATGGCGTATGTGTTCCCCAGCTGGATGAGACGCCAGTCCATCGCAGCGTTACTCATTTTTGTCACATGAGTGGACTGGAGTAACGTGAAATGAAGTGTTTTACTGAAGAACACAATGCATCGCTCGGTTCAGGAATTGAAACTATAATCTTACGATCATGATGCTGACACCCTAACCATTAAGCCACGCGCCTCCACATATTGTTATTAGATCTATATTATTATTTCATTAAATTATCATTACTATAATGTTTTTAGAATATAGGTTGTCAAGCGATCTTGGGGGACACACACACACACACAAACATATATACATAGATACATACATACATATATATACCATGGGCTTCTTTCAGTTTCCGTCTACCAAATCCATTCACAGACTCTATTTGTAATGTCTTCCTCAGCTGGTTGATTTTTTTTTTTCCTGAAAATCCAAGCTTATCTATACTGAGAGTTAAGCTTTTATTTAGAAAACCAAGTTCACTAATCATTATTAGCATAAATGTAAATTTGTGATCCAGATATAGAAGCTGGCGGTTTTGAAGCAATTGTCCATAGGCGCAGGAGCGGCTGTGTGGTAAGTAGCTTGCTAACCAACCACATGGTTCCGGGTTCAGTCCCACTGCGTGGCATCTTGGGCAAGTGTCTTCTGCTATAGCCCCGTGCCGACTAATGCCTTGTGAGTGGATTTGGTAGACGGAAACTGAAAGAAGCCTGTCGTATATATGTATATATATATATATATAAGTGTGTGTGTATATGTTTGTGTGTCTGTGTTTGTCCCCCTAGCATTGCTTGACAACCGATGCTGGTGTGTTTATGTCCCTGTTACTTAGTGGTTCGGCAAAAGAGACCGATAGAATAAGTACTGGGCTTACAAAAAGAATAAGTCCCGGGGTCGAGTTGCTCGACTAAAGGCGGTGCTCCAGCATGGCCACAGTCAAATGACTGAAACAAGTAAAAGAGTAAAAGAGAGAGTAAAGAGTCATTTCTTTTCTTTGACTTTCAAAGAGATATTCACATCAGTAGGACAGCTGACCTCTATGACGGTACATAATTTTTCTTGTCTATATTGTTATTAGAATTTTGGGTTGGCTGAAAAGTTCATACGAGGATCAAGATACTCTCATGGAATGTGACCTATGAGACTTATTTTTCAACATGGTTTTCCTTGTGGTTCACACACTTCTTCCATCAATGTTGCAATGTTTAGATCCCATTTAGAAAGAAGTCAACAAAATTGATATGATGTCATAGCCAAGTTGTTTTTTCCTGTTGGGGAAGAGATAATAATCAGATGGAGCCAAATCAAGTGGATACGGACGGTAATCAATCAGTTCAAAGCAAGTCTCACACAGCTGCCATTGAAGCAAAGGATTTATAGACTGAAGCATTGTCCTGATGAAACAAGACCCCATTCATCAGTTTTCCAAAGTGTTGATAGCCTTTTGTAACTGCCTCAGTAAGTTGGCATAGTACTCTCCACTGATGGTGTGATCCTATCTCGTATTTTTGCGATTAAAATTTTTTCATCTTCCCCGCTTCTTCATAAATTTTAAAATTTCGATACCTTTTTAAAACTCTTTTTTCATTTTTAATAATAGTTTTAAAATATTGACAGTCCGAATATGCCATTTCTTTCATCATCATCATCATCATCATCGTTTAACGTCCGCTTTCCATGCTAGCATGAGTTGGACGTGTGACTGAGGGCTAGTCAACCAGATGGCTGCACCCGGCTTCAGTCTTGATCTGGCGGAGTTTCTACAGCTGGATGCCCTTCCTAACGCCAACCACTCCGAGAGTGTAGCACCTTGGGCAAGTGTCTTCTACTACAGCCTCAGGCTGTCCAAAGCCTTGTGAGTGGATTTAGTAGACAGAAAATGAAAGAAGCCCATCGTATATATATATACATATATATATATATATATATATATATATATACTTTATTTAAAGCAGCAGAAAATTCAACAAAACCTGTTACTCTGAGTTTCACGTTGCCGTTCATCGGACAGTTTTTGCTAGAATAGAACCGATATCGGTTCTATTCTAGCAAAAACTGTCCGATGAACAGCAACGTGAAACTTAGAGTAACAGGTTTTGCTGAATTTTCTTCTGCTTTAAATAAAGCATATTACTCTACCACTGGTATTTGAGTACTCTTTTTTCCACCTTGTTTCACATTTATGTGTTTACTCCCGTATATATATATATGTGTGTGTATATGTTTGTGTGTGTGTCCCCCACAAGATCGCTTGACAACCGATGCTGGTGTGTTTACGTCTCCGTAACTTTGCGGTTGGTTTGGCAAAAGAGACCGATAGAATAAGTACTAGGCTTACAGAAAATAAGTCCTGGGGTCAATTTGCTCGACTAAAGGCAGTGCTCCAGCATAGCCACAGTCAGATGACTGAAACAAGTAAAAAAAGTTAAAGAGTATAGTTGTTTAAGGTGGCAAGCTGGCAGAATCGTTAGCATGCTGGACAATATGCTTAGCAGCATTTCATCCAGCCTTGCGTTCTGAGTTCAAATTCCACCAAGGTCAACTTTGCCTTTCATCCCTTTCAGAGTCAATAAAATAAATATCTATTTCTTTATTGCCCACAAGGGTCTAAACATGGAGGGGACAAACAAGGGATTAAGTCGATTATATAGATCCAGTGTGTAACTGGTACTTATTTAATCGACCCCTAAAGGATGAAAGGCAAAGTCGACCTTGGCGGAATTTGAACTCAGGACGTAACAGCAGACAAAATATCGCTAAAATAAATATCAGGAGAACACTAGGGTCATGTTACTTACCCCTACCCCGTTCCCTCGAAATTGCTGGCCTTGTGCCAAAATTTGAAACCATTGTTCTTGTAGGTTGTGGTGGTGTGTTAGGAATAGTGGTGATGATGACGTGATAATGATGATGATAATGGTAAAGGAGTTGGGGAGAGAGGGTTGTGGTGATGACAATGGTGTTGGTAGTGTGGTAGTGTGATACATAATACTGCTTTTGTTGTTGTTATGGTGGAGGTCCTCACACTGGAGTGAGTGTATTGTTAAGAATTGGAGGGAGATGGTGACAGCAGAAGCAATATAAATAAGTTAATGGGAAGTCAGTCATGAGTCAGTCTCATACACTTGATACAAACCCTGCCCCCTTGATAGTGGGGATAGGGTTAAGTAACAATCCACTGTCTCTGTATCTGTCCATCTCCACCACCCCAGACATCATTTACGTCCATATTCATCTCTCTCTCTCTATCTTATGTGGTTTGTGGGGTCAACCGTGTCCTCTGCTTCATTTTTTGTTAATCACTCATTCTCATGACCTCTCTTTGCAAATACCATAAGGGCACAGAAAGTGTGCCTAAAGCCAGCTGGAGACGATGATCTCCTGGGGCCAAAAGCTACAGTAACACTCACCCTTAGTGGTTAGCCATATTGAGATGGCTAGTATACTTTACGTTCTCATTTAATTGTATGTATTTTAATTGTCTGTTTATTCATACGTTTCGTCTCATTCGATACCTTGACCCCCAACGTTTGTTTTGTCTGTCCCCGTATTGTCCCCTCTTTTTCTTACTCAACCTTATGGTGAAAAAAGAAATACTCTCTCTCTCTCCCTCTTTCACTCTTTGAGTAATGATCCCCACGAAGGGACACGTAGGATCCAGCAAGAGTAGAAGCGGGAGGGAAGAAAACAAAGGGAATTGATTTGTCATCAAAACGTGTGGGCATGTTTTGATAACTACTACTATTACTACTTACTACTGCTATTATTGCTACAACTACTACTATCACTCCTACTGCTGTCATTGGCACCACTACCAGCATCGCTACTACAGCTGCTTTTGTTTCTCTCTCAGGTGTCTGCTAATTCATTTTAAACATTATCCCTAGGCAGATTTGTAAATGTAAGTTATTTCCCCTTATATAAACAACAGACCGTAAAATTTCACCCTTAAAATAGACTTTCTTAACCTCTTATCTCTATTTCTTCCCTTTACTAGTCCACCACCCTGATTCCTACCACATACAGCGGTTGGACAAAATAATGGAAACACCTTAAAGTTTCAAACGAATTTATTTTAATATAGGGTAGAGCCACCTTTGGCAATAATTACAGCTTGAATTCTACGAGGTATGGACACGTACAAAGTTTGAATTGTTTCCAAAGGAATTTTTGTCCATTCTTCAGCTAAAACAGTCTCCAGTTCTTGCAGTGTTGATGGTGGAGGATATCGACTCCTTACTTGTTTTTCTAAAATGCACCATAAATGTTCAATAATATTGAGATCTGGGGACTGTGGTGGCCACATAAGATGTTCAACTTCACTAGAATGTTCCTCGTACCATTCGGTAACAACTTTAGCTGTGTGAATTGGTGCATTATCATCCTGAAATATTGCGTTTCCCTCCAGAAACAGTTCCACAACTATAGGATGAATTTGACCAGATAAAATGCTTAAAAAGTCTTGACTATTAATTCTGCCATGTAGGGAAACCATTGGGCCAGCAGATTTCCAAGCCATAGCCCAACAGATCATCACAAATCCTCCTCCATGTTTAACAGTTGGAAGAAGACAGTCTGGGTCAAATGCTTCTTTGGGCTGTCTCCACACATATACTCGGCCAGTGGTCAGAAATAAGGTAAAGGATGACTCGTCTGAGAAAATAACATTCTTCCACTGCTCTAGGGACCAATTCTGTCGGTTTTGACTCTACTCTAAACGCTTTGCAACGTTTGTTTTGAAAGTAGTGGTTTTCTGATTGCAGCCCTCCCATAAAATCTGGCTTTGTACAGCTCCCAATGAACAGTTTTTGTGGAAACTGGATTCTCGAGGTGGTCATTAAGCTCTGCAGTAATTTTAGGAGCTGTACTTTTGTGATCCTTTCTAAAATTCACTTAATTCAGTCATTTGACTGTGGCCATGCTGGAGCACCGCCTTTAGTCGAGCAAATCGAACCCAGGACTTATTCTTTGTAAGCCTTTTACTTATTCTATTGGTCTCTTTTGCCGAACACACCAGCATCAGTTTTCAAGCGATGTTGGGGGGACAAACACATACACACAAACACATACACACATCATATATATATATACACGATAGGTTTCTTTCAGTTTCTGTCTACCAAATCCACTCACAAGGCTTTGGTCGGCCCGAGGCTATAGTAGAAGACACTTGCCAAGGTGCTACGCAGTGGAACTGAACCCGGAACCATATGATTCATAAGCAAGCTACTTACCACACAGCCACTCCTACGCCTATTATATTTCACAGTATACTGTGGATATATGGCATATCAAAGGTGGTGAAAAATTTCTTCAGCAGAAGAAGGAAGGGCATCCAGCTGTAGAAACTCTGCCAGATCAGACTGGAGCCTGGTGCAGCCCCTGGCTTCCCAGACCCCGGTCGAACTGTCCAACCCGTGCTAGCGAGGAAAACAGACGTTAAACAATGATGATGATGATGATGAAACGGCAGCTAACATAGTCCAGACTGTTATATTTTGTGGCCCAGCAGAAGCTGGCAACACAACAGTGAATTTCAACCAAACCGTTTTGCACACATGACTGCCAACCATACAGCTGATGTTAACTGAATTTGTGGTGTACAAGAAGTACATGTGAAATTGAATATATTTTGAGTGGACAGAGCTTGCACAGAACTACTCCATTTCTTGACCATAGAGTATTTCATTGGTTTGATATATGGAATGACAAGTCCAAGAGCTTCAATAGTCCCAGGCTTTTATTTCAAAATTTACCATCTCCTAAACTAGTTATCTAAATCAAGCTGAAGAGTCCAGTCTACACAATGAGTCATAGATAACTAATAATATGGCTTTGGTAAGAAGACTCTCAACAACCAGAGACCTGATGTTATATCAGAGTTACATCAGTCATCAAATGATGATATTCAATAAAGAAAAAATAAAATGATGACAATAACAGAATTTTGTCAGTGAACAGGTTGAGGTCTCAAAGCAACGAAAATATTTTGGCAAAAAAATCAAAATCGATCAACATCAATGGAAATTGAAGCTGCGATACCAGTGCCGGTGGCACGTAAGAGAACCATCCGAACGTGACTGTTGCCAGCGCCGCCCTGACTGGCTTCCGTGCCAGTGGAACGTAAAAAGCACCATCCAATCGTGGCTGTTTGCCAGTCTTGTCTGGCATCTGTGCAGGTGGCATGTAAAAAGCACCCACTACACTCACAGAGTGGTTGGCGTTAGGAAGGGCATCCAGCTGTAGAAACACTGCCAGATCAGACTGGGCCTGGTGCAGCCTTCTGGCTTCCTAGACCCCAGTCGAACCGTCCAACCCATGCTAGCGTGGAAAATAGACGTTAAACGATGATGATGATGTTGAAGTGAATCTAATGGTTCTTGTGTGTTTCTTAAATGGCTTATAAACACCTTCCACACTGCAATTGTTTTCGTTCCAGCACACAATCTCAGATCAGATTACTTTCTATGCAAGTACATTTCCATAAAGTGATGATGTCCAATAAAAAATAAAATAATAATTATATACAGTTTTTTTTTGAGGTAATTTGTATGAATTTAGAATAAATGCATAACTCATGAAAGAAAACCTTTATTTGAAAACAAATTGGTACAAATGATCTTGAGAATCCTTTTATCATATCTATTCAATGAATTCACTGTTAGTATTAATGGCTGCTTCAATACAGGGTGAGAAGCATTGACATGTGTGAATCAAATGATCTTTTGATTCACGCATTTTAGACATGGTGCTGGTTGTTGTGGACTTGAGAGATTGTATGGCATTTGTGGGGGTTGATTGACCCCTCTCTTGACTATATCCTACATGTAATAATCCAGTGGATTGAGATCTACTGAGCTAGGAATCCATGTATCTGGGAAATCATGATCATGGAGATTGGCATGCATCTCAGCTTGCGTTATCCTAGCCTTATGAGATAGCACAGGGTCTTGTTGGAAGACATACAATTTTTTGTTGTGTACTCTATATATTCAAGGCCTCACAACTTTTTCCAACACTTTTGTGTAGATAGTGGAATTGACTCTTAACCCTTTGAGGTCACGTATAAATAGCAAGTCTTTCAGTGCAGGGCACACAAAAAAATAGAGGAAAAAATACAAGATTTTAAAATTAAATTTTAATTTGCTACTCATGATTATATTTCAATAATTCTTGCATGTATGGAACTCCCAAAAGCATGCGCCTAAGCAGAGACCCACTTAACACTCAGGAGTCATATAGCTTGCTTTCTGTTCTCTTTCTGTTGTGAATGAGCAAACAATACACCTTCTTGGGCAATTTTTTCTTGTTCTTGTACTTGGGACATGATCAGGATAGCGTCTTTCCATGAGGAGCACTGCCATTAGTCTGTCACTGGTGCCACTTGCTAACTTCCTGGTGCTGTATTTGTGAGTTTGCTTACTATTTACGTATGGAAATATTGGACATCATGGGGTTATTAGTTTTTATAAGGTACATATTATAATTCAAGGCGGCGAGCTGGCAGAAACGTTAGCGCGCCGGGCAAAATGCTTAGCAGTATTTCGTCTGTTGTTACGTTCTGAGTTCAAATTCCGCCGAGGTCAACTTTGCCTTTCATCTTCTCGGGGGTCGATAAATAAAGTACCAGTTACGCACTGGGCTGATGTAATCGACTTAATCCCTTTGTCTGTCCTTGTTTGTCCCCTCTGTGTTTAGCCCCTTGTGGGTAATAAAGAAATAGGTATTTCATCTGTCGTTACGTTCTGAGTTCAAATTCCGGTGAGGTCGACTTTGCCTTTCATCTTCCGAGGTCGATAAATAAAGTACCAGTTACGCACTGGGTCGATGTAATCGACTTAATCCCTTTGTCTGTCCTTGTTTGTTCCCCTCTGTGTTTAGCTCCTTGAGGGTAGTAAAGAAATACATATTATAATTCAACATGAAAACGTCCATAATGTGAAAAAATTATTTTTTGCACCATTTTACACTTTTCCTAGCGCAATCTCGGCAAGCCAAGTGAGACCATAACCTCGTGGTCTATGCCAGGGGTGTAACCATCTGTGAAAGGCAGATTATATGATGCCTGTGTGCAAACAGCCATGCTACATGGCAGTGAAACATGGCTATGACCACCGAGGACATGCAAAGGCTTGAAAGAAATGAAACTAGCATGCTTTGCTGGATGTGCAATGTTAGTGTGCATGTATGACAGAGTGTAAGCATCTTGAGAGAAAAGTTGGGCATCATAGGCATCAGATAGGGTATGCAAGAGAGACAACTGCACTGGTATGATCATGTGAAAGGTAAGAGAGTCCAGTTTGCTGAACATTGTTGTAGAGCTGAAAAAGAGGTAATTTCTACTCTTCTCCTCTGGAAGCCATCTACCCGCAATACCAGAGGGCGCACACTCTCCTACCCTGATGTAATCTCCAGGGATACAGGCATCCAGCAACAGGACCTCCGTAATGCCATGATGGACCGTGAAGTCTGGCGTAGCATGGTAAATTCCATTGTCTCGACCACAGTCGTACAATGATGATGATGATCATGTGATGTGTATAGATGAGAATAGCTATGTGAAGAAGTGCCGATCTGTAATGGTGGAGGGGCCCTTTGAGAAAGGTAGACCCAGGAAGACATGGGATGAGGTGGTGAAGCACGATCTTCAAACATTGGGCCTCATGGTGGCAATAACAAGTGATCAAGACCTTTGGGGATATGCTGTGCTTGAGAAGACCTGCCAAGCCAAGCGAAACTGTAGTTGTGGCTGTTGCCAGCTTCGCATAAAAAGCACCCTTCGAATTTTGAGCCCCACGGAAGCAATATACTGTGCTTGAGAAGCCAAGTGACATTGTAGTTGTGGCCGATGCCGGTGTTTTGTAACTGGTACCCACTACACTCTTGGAGTGGTTGGCATTAGGAAGGGCATCCAGCTGTAGAAACAATTCCATATTAGATTGGAGCCTGGTGCAGCTCCTCAGCTTACCAGTTTTCAAACTAATTCATGCATGTATAGAAAACAGATGTTAAATGATGATGGTTATGATATATACTCTTTTATTCTTTTACTTGTTTCAGTCATTTGACTGTGGCCATGCTGGAGCACCGCCTTTTAGTCGAGGAAATCGACCCCAGGTCTTATTCTTTGTAAGCCTAGTACTTATTCTATCGGTCTCTTTTGCCGAACCGCTAAGTTACGGAGACGTAAACACACCAGCATCGGTTGTCAAGTGGTGTTGGGGGGACAAACACAGACACACAAACACACATATTTATATACATATATATGATGGGCTTCTTTTCGGTTTCCGTCTACCAAATCCACTCACAAAGCTTTGGTCGGCCCGAGGCTATAGTTAAGTTAATTTTTTGGCTCAAAAAGCAAAAAGCAAGGCCATGTAGGGGGACATGGAGTTATGTACAGGGTGGTGTTCATGCAAAGAGTTCAGGCCATTTATGGTCAAGGGAAACTTTGAACCGAGCAGTTGTCGACATCTTCACTATCTCGTCTGGCAGCTGCCCAAGGTGCCATGCAGTGGGACCGAACTCGGAACCATGTGGTTGGTAAGCAAACAACGTACCACACAGCCACTCCTGGATCACTACCAGAACTAGAGTGAAATTTCGAACATGAATCAAGGTCTAGAATCAAAGGGCCTTAGAGTTAATCTAGTAAAAACCAAAGTCTTAGTAAGCAGGAGAGCAGACAAACCACAACTTCACTGCTTGATCTGTAGAAAAGGCATAGGTAGTAACTCCACAAGATGTGTGTATATATATATATGGAGAGAGGCAGACCTACAGAAGGTAGCCATATTTTACAGCATCCCTCTGCTTTACCATTTTACATTTTTTCCCACAATTACATGTGTTCTGTATGTTAAAACAAGTAACTGTTACCATCACATTAATCTCTCCTACTACCATCACTCCCCAAACAGTCTCTCCCCTACCACACACACACTCTACAGAGTCCCTTCTCCACATTAAACACACCAGTAATATATCTATATATATATATAGTCCCTTTCTCCTGTAATACTACACACACACACAGAGGTGAACCTTCTATTTAGACACACCCTATTTACTCACCATCACCATTGCAATCCATTTCTTTTCACCACCGCCACCACCACTACCACCATGACCATCACCTTCACAACCACTATAACCAGAATCCCACCACCCTCGCCTTAACACTAACACCATCACCATCATCAATAAGAACCATTACTATCACCCCCCCATTTTGGATAGTGGTGATGGTGATGATAGTTGTAGTTGTGGTGGCGGCGGTAGCGTCGATGTAGGGTTTGTCTAATGACAGTGTTTGTTAAAGGGGTGGTAGTAGAAGTGATGGTCGTTGCAGAAGTGATGGTGGTAATGGTGGTAGTAATGTCGGCGATGGTGGTAGTGGTAGTAAGTGTTCTGTGTGGAGGGGATGGTGGTAATGCCTATTTAGATGACGGTGGTGGGGTGGCGGTAGTGGTTAGCATTGCTGGGTGATGAGGAAGGGCGGGGATTATGTCTGTTGAGGTGGTGGTGATGTTTTGTGTATTTAATTTAATGAGATGGGGAAGAGTAAAAAAAAAACTGAACTAAACTTTCTATCAGCATCATTATATCACCACTACCACCACTACTTCTGTTAGTATCATCATTGCTGCTATCACTACCATTATCACTATTACATCTCCACAACTTCATCAAAACACAGGCTACCATCATCTCTTCCCCATCTTATACAGCCAACACTGCCACCTCCGCCACCATCAAGCCTGCACAGCCACTACTCCTACCTCCGACACCGTCACCATAACACATCACCACCACCACCACCATCATCACAATCGTTTCTCTCTTCCCCTTCCTAATTCACTCACATCTCCTCCTCCACCTTCCTACTTCACTCATATCTCCTCCTCCTTCTTTCACTTCTCCTCATCCTCCTTCCTACTTTCCTCACATCTTCTCCTCCTCCCCCTCCTTTCCGTTCTTTATTCTACATTAATTTTACAAAAGTTACACACTTAAGAGTTTCAACGCGAATAAGATTTTTTCACGTTACTTACATTGCTTAGTACAACATTACTAATACTAATTACAACAATAATATTGATAATAACATTCATATTAATTGATAAGCACAAAATCTCTACATCATTCATTCTAGAGTACGCGTTTTTTTTACGAATTATTAATTGCGGTTTTGAGCTTTCTGTCTGCTGTGTCTCAACTAAGGCTGGAAGCAGCCTCTCTCGTTAAGTACCAAGAAAAACCAACATTGTGGACTAACATACTGGATAAAGTGACCATCCTGTGTGAAGTTGCCAAGATGAAGATTTACCAATTCAAACTGGAAACCTTGTTAATATGTACGGGATTACTTTTGAGTGCATTACCTCAGGTTTGGAGCATGACCGTAATGACTGGTGAGTGGATTTATTTAATTTAATTATCTCTTATATTTTTAATTACGAATGATAACGGGGCTGATGATATTGGGAGTTTTCACAGTTTTTTTGTGCTGGTGTTGGTTTTTCCTTTGTTGTTGTAGTTGATGATTGTATTGGTGATGTTTTTAATGTGTGGGAGAGGAGAAAAACAGGGATCTTTTCGGTTTGAACGGCAGTTTTTAACATAATTTCTAGGTAACTAAAAAATTTTAAACTTCGTATACTGGTAGAATGTGTTTATAAAACATCTTTTTCTCTTGGCTTTATTGAGAAAATTCTGTAGTTTGTAAGATATTTGTTGTTTTTTTTCTTCACTATGACACCGCTAGAAAAAACTGCCGTTCAAACCGAAAAGATCCCAAAACAGAATGGGTTAGGGTTAGGTTTGGTGGTTTCTTTTAATTTTTTGCTTTTGTTCAGTTGTCTTTCTCTCCTTTTGCTATCCACCAACATCGTCTTCATCACTCCACACTACTAAATAATAATAACACGAGTAAAAAAAATGTTTCCTTCACGTCAACACAACACGCTGCACACGCACACATGGAGACATTGAAACACAATGACATAACCATAATCCTTTCAACTATATTCATGTTTGCATTATACACGCAAAATAATTACCCAAACCCTTCACACACACACAGAGTCCCTTCCCCCCTCTCTCACACACACCACACAATAAAGCAATACAATAATTCTTATCCCAAGGGGCTATATATATATATCCCTGGTTGAGAATCACTAACAATATATAACAAACAAAAGGGAGCGAGCTGGCAGAAACGTTAGCACTCCGGGCGAAATGCTTGGCGGTATTTCTTCTGCCGTTACGTTCTGAGTTCAAATTCCGCCGAGGTCGACTTTGCCTTTCATCCTTTCGGGTCGATTAAATAAATACCAGTTATGCACTGGCGTCGATATAATCGACTTAATCCGTTTGTCTGTCCTTGTTTGTCCCCTCTGTGTTTAGCCCCATGTGGGTAGTAAAAAAATAGGTATTTCGTTTGTCTTTACGTTCTGAGTTCAAATTCCACCGAGGAGGTCGACTTTGCCTTTCATCCTTTCGGGGTCGATAAATTAAGTACCAGCTCCATACTGGGGTCTATCTAATCGACTGGTCCCCTCCCCCGAAATTTCGGGCCTTGTGCCTAGAGTAGAAAAGAATATATCACAAACAACACGACACGCATTTCTCTTTATCTTTGTTTCTATGAATCTTATAAATATCTTTCACTTTTAATTTTTAATTTTCAGAAGCTCATTACCTCACTCTTGGGTATTTCCCACCCAAGTTAATATTGTTTTAAGTTACCTTTAACTCACATTATCGTAACAGAATTCTTTGAAATGAGAAAAGCTGAAAAAAAGTTTCCACTCCCTTTCGCCAGAAGTCTCCTTTTCTCTTCGTGGCACACTAAGCTTATTTCAGAAAATGTTATTAACCGATTTTTGCTCAGTTTGATTATCAGAGATTTTCCTAAAGTCTAATTTTTTCCACTCTCTACTCTAATTTTTCCACCCCTCCAAATTAAGACAGTCTTAATATAAGAAAGACATCTAAAGATAATCGTAATTAGTGACAGACACTCCTCCAGTTTTTGACAATCTTAACCTCATTTTCCTGACATCCTAGTTTGTCTTCCCTCACGTACTCAGAGAAATAAATTGAAATGATGGATAGATAGGTGGACGAACTGACGGACCGACAGATGGGTGGGTGGTTTGGAAGATAGGTATTAACCTTCTTAAGACTATTACGATTTAAATGCGAGGGATCTTTTCTGTTTGGCGTCCACTTTTCAGTTCCTTCAATTTTGTTCCAATTGATTCCAAAGTTGGTGTATTTATAGTTTTGTATGCTAATTATGGAAATGAAATTCCTTGTTGGTATATCTTGTTTGGTTTTCGGTACATGTCGACCTAAAAAATTAGCGGCAGGGGGAAGTATCTGGCACATGAAGTTTAGCTTTGATATCTTCTCAGAGGAAGAAGAAACGAAAACTTCAGAAAAAAAATCGCCAAAACAAACTTTTATTTAGATTCGTTCTTTGGTTAAAAGTCAATTGTTCGAATTAATTTCAACATTATTAAACTAAATCTTCATACAACTCAAGATAGACCTCCTTTGAAGATTAAAGAAAGTAAACAAACAAATGGTGAAATAATTGTGAAGGGTAAAAAGAAGGATGAGGGATACAAAATGGCGTAAAAAGATAGAATTTCGAGAAAAGTTGGGATACATCTACTCTAGCGCCAGTAAAATATTCTATTGTTTGGAATTTCTGAAAATCCAAGTTGAAACGAAAACTGGGAAGCTTTTTGGCTTTTTTGAAGTCATGAATTTTAATTTCAAAAGGATCCACTGAACGGGCATTAACTTTTGCTAACTAAAATTTTGGAAAAGGGGAGAAAGATTGAGAATTTTTTTTCTGTAACAAACATTCATGAGTGCTGTAACAGGGGAATCTTTGTTTTTAAGAAAGATTGCCCTACAAAGTTTAGTGAGAGCGTAAAGTTGATATACCTATTGACTAGCTGTGATTGTTGTTTAGCCCCAGGACAACCTCTAATGAGCAGGTCTATAATGAAAACTGCCCCAGTATTGATCATGTCTTTTAAAATATTTTCTTCGTATATCTCGTTATCTAAAACAACATTCTCTGGTTTGGATTTTTTTGTTGTTGTCTTTTTATCAACTCAAATTCTAAGAAGGGAGTTTGTCGATTATATTGATCCCAGCACGGGATGAAAGACAAAGTTGACTTGCGCGGGATTTGAACTCAGATCATAAAAATAGCTGGGCATACGTACTGCAAGGTATTTTTTGCTAATGATTTCTAATGTAGGTACAAAGTTAGAAATTTCAAGATGGAGAAAAAGCAAAGTTGACCCTGGCAATATTTGAGTTCAGAACAATAAAGAAGGGCTAAAAGTAAGTCAACAAACGGTTCTACCAATGCACTGTCCAAGGTAATACTTATTTCCAAAGCCAACAATTTTGAGAAGAGGGGTTTAGTCGATATCATTGATTTTGGGGCGAAGGTAAAGAATACGCACACCACCCGTTTTCGGCGGTTAGGGTTACGCCAAAAACGAGTAGTGTGCGTATTCTTTACCTCCGCCGACCTCAGTATTAGACTGCTACTTTATTTTATCGACTCTAAATGGATGAAGACCCCGTTAACCTCGGCGAAATTTGAACTCAGAGCAGAAAGAGAACCAGGAGAAATACCGCAAGACATTTTTTTACAATGATTTAATGATTCCGCTAGCCCACTGCCAGAATTGATTGAGCATCAGAAAAAGTACCTTGCAGTATTTGTTTCAACTCTTTACCTTATGGGTTAAGATCCCGCCCATGTCAGCTTTGTCTTTCATCCTTTCGGGACCCGTAAAGAAGGTCCCAGTCAATAATTAGGATCCACAGTATCGACAAACTTCCCCCGTGTAAAATTACTAGCTTTGTGCTGAAAATTAGGCGGTGGTGAGAAATAGCAACCAAATCTAACCTCAAATCACACTTCATCGTTTTAAAAATAGGAAAGATGTACATGGCGCAAAGTAGTCTTAGGGATCACCTGTCCCTGTCACTTTTCACCTGTCCCTGTCACTGTCACAAATGGTCACGGTTACAATGTGTTCATTTACTACTTTAGACATGTTAATTTTTCTGACTCAAATAGACCTATATTTATATGCCATAACTTTTGTTGTTGAAACTCAGGTCGGCTTTGAGCGAACAAAAATCTCTACCTTAATGTGTCCCTTTGTTTTCTAAGTTAATTAAATGTTATTTGCTGGGAGCTGTAGCTGCTATTTGTGGAGTGACAACAATATATGGCTCCTTCGTTGGTCCTTGTTCTTTTACAATTTGAAAGAATTGCTGTAAAAGACTACTTGCTGTTTAGGTTTTCATCAAGCATTGCATGTTTTCACAATGCATTCGAG
Source organism: Octopus sinensis (assembly GCF_006345805.1). NCBI lineage: Eukaryota > Metazoa > Mollusca > Cephalopoda > Octopoda > Octopodidae > Octopus > Octopus sinensis. The sequence continues at coordinate 21,883,776 of NC_043022.1, forward strand.
TTATGTGTGTATGTATACGGGTGGAGGCGCAGCGGACTCGCGGTCATAGGATCGCGGTTTCGATTCTCAGACCGCGCGTTGTGAGTGTTTATTTAGCGAAACACCTAAAGCTCCACGAGGCTCCGGCTGTATTTTTTCTCCACAACTTTTTCTCACACTTTCTTCCTGTTTCTGTTGTACCTGTATTTCAAAGGGCCAGCCCATGTCACAGTCTGTGTCACGCTGAATCTCCCCGAGAGCTACGTTAAGGGTACACGTGTCTGTGGAGTGCTCAGCCACTTGTACGTTAATTTCACGAGCAGACTGTTCCGTTGATCGGATCAACTAGAACTCTCGTCGTCGTAACCGACAGGAGTGCCACCTGTGTGTACGAGGACATACCCTGTTTCTAAAAACTGAGTGACTTTTAATAGTACACTGGCAAAGTGCTCAGTAATCACAAACGCACGTGTTTGGAACTATTAGTTCCACTAAATTTTTATTGTCTGGTGCTTTTGCCATTGCGAGGAAAATTTTAAATTAAAATCAGTGTACGATGTGCCGCAATTCCCAGTCAATATTAACTATAAGGTAGGACCAGAGTGATACTGTTGGCTGTCATCAGTGCCAAGGATATGCATTGTTGGATAATGTTTTGGCAGTATGTAAGTCATTCTTTGCAGATTATGCCTGGCTGCTACATAACTGAGTCTCATTGTTTATACACTTAAACAACGAGGTAGTGTTAAAGCAATGGAAATTAGTACCACGTTGCATCCTCTTTCCTCATGAGATGGATCAGAAAGAAGAACATTGAAGCGTAAAGGAAGGAAACCCAATATAAGAAGCGTAGCCTGGATGTACGAACTGTATTGGGTGGTCACTGTATCTATTGAGTTTGTTGTAGGTGTTAATGTGTATTTGCTATAGTCTAAGGCAGTGGTTTTCAACCAGGGTTCCGCCAGTACAGACCAGGGGTTCCGCAAGAAGTTACAAAATCGACAGTAATTTTTAATTCTCCTGTGCAGATATGTGTGCATAGGACAATTAAATTATTGCACAGGGGTTCCTCGAGCCAGTGAAATGTTTTCTTGGGGTTCCGCTCCAGCAAAAAGTTTGAAAAGCACTGGTCTAAGGTATGTGACATTTAATGAAGGTGGGGATGCAATTTAGCAACCCAAACGTGGCCGTCACCTAGTGTTTTTGCATGGTGCTAATGCAGGTCAAATTGAAGAAAGCGTTTATTTTTTCCAAGACATTTACAGTAAGAAAGCAACGAACTGGGATCTTTTCGGTTTGAACGGCAGTTTTTTCTAGCGGTGTCATATGAAATTGTCACCCATAATTATGACCCTAGTATCGATCTATTGCATTTCAATCTGTTTTAGGGTTGGTTAGGGGTGGAGGGAAGGTATCTTTTTTTCCTTCAGAAATGTAAATGTCTTCTACAGCCCCGGACCAACCAAGGTATTGTGAGTGGACTTGGTTGATGGATACAGAAGAAACTAGTCGTATACACACACACTTATGCGTGTGTGAGTGAGTGTCCCTTTGTCTAGACATCACCTGATGGTTGTAAATGAGCTTCATCGTTGTACAAGCGTTGTTTTTCATTTCCAGTCTTTCTAGCTATAGGAAAATATTGATTTCAAATTTTGGCCAGCAATTTCGGGGTGGGTGTTAGTCAATTATATCGACCCCAGTACTCAACTGATACTTATTTTATCGACTCTGATACGATGAGAAGCAAAGTCGACCTTGGTGAAATTCAAACTTAGAATGCAAAAATGGACGAAATGCCGCTAAGCATTTTACCCGGCGTGCCAACGATTCTGCTAGCCTGCTGTCTTTTAACTATGGGGAAATATTATCTTGCTTGGAAACAGTTAAAGTTTGGCGACATGACGATGTCCGGCCGTAGAATACCTATCTCAGAATCTTCTGTCTGAGCATGCAAGCATAGAAAAAAGGGCTTTAAATGATGATGACGTACGAGTGATTATCATCGGTGCTGAGTCTATGTATTGTTAAGTTGGCGATGCCTCGTGAAGGCAATATGGAGTGGGCACAAGAAAGATAGGGCCTGAAATATGAGAATTTTAAAGTGTTACTTGTGTGAGAAACGAAGATGGTGGTGTTTGGATCTTCCTTCCAGTTAAAGTGGGATGTTGTGGTCGGGTTTGTAGACAAATCCACAGTGCTCTACATTGTACAGCATTGAACTTAGGATAAATTATAGAACAGTGATTCGTGAACTAGAGGAGGAGAGGGATTGGAAAATAAACTTAGTGCCAGTGGTATATTGAGGTCAATTTCTTTGTCTATATTCAACAAGAAACTAGGGAGCTAAAGTAGCAGTGTGAGAAAAGTTATTCTGGAGGTTTTCGAAAATAGCCGTTTTGTCTGAACAAGTAGAAAAAGAAAAAGAAAAACTTTTTGTTTTAAATTCTCTCTCGTTTCTAACCGTTTATATTCAACCATGACGCAACGGTTAGTATGTGAGTGTGTAAGTATTTGCATGTAGTTGGTGCAGTAGGAGGAGGAGGAGGTGTGGCCTAAACTTTAAAACCGTAACAGCCATCTTCTATAAAATAGGTTGTTGTTGAGGTGAGGGTGGTGGTAGCGTGATTGGTATTACTGAGATGAAGGTGGTACTGACGGTGACGCGATAATGAATTATTCGTTTCTACTCTATGCACAAGGCTCGAAATTTTAGGGGAGGGGGGCTGTTGATTAGATTGACTCAGTACGCAACTGGTACGGTACTTAATTTATCGATCCCAAAAGGATGAAAAGCTAAGTCGACCACGGCAGAATTTGAACTCAGAACGTAAAGACAGACGAAGTACCTATTTCTTTACTACCCACAAGGGGCTAAACACAGGGAGGACAGACAAACGGATTAAGTCGATCATATCTACCCCGGTGCGTAACTGGTACTTATTTAATCAACCCCGAAAGTATGAAAGGCAAAGTCGACCTCGGCGGAATTTGAACTCAGAACCTAGCGGCAGACGAAATACCTATTTCTTTATTACCTACCCACAAGGGGCTAAACACAGAGAGGACAAACGGATTAAGTCGATCACATCGACCCCAGTACTTGACTGGTACTTAATTTATCGACCCCGAAAGGATGAAAGGCAAAGTCGACCTGGGTGGAATTTGAACTCAGAACGATAATGCTAACGTTTCGGCCAGCTCGCCGCCTTAATGAGTTAGTTATTGAATTGATGGTTGTGTTATTGATTGTGAGGATTTATTGTTGAAGTGGTGACGGCGGCGGTGGTGGCGATGTTTAGTGTCGGATCAAATATTTGCCAACCCGAAAAACATTCAATGTTTTTGTTGCCCGCCTCTCACCACTACCAACCCCCGAAAGCTTCAACAATTGGAAACAACTCAGTAGCATTTATTGTTCTTCAGTGTTATGGCACTGCGTTAAGTACAGAGTTGCATTTCTATAATTAAGAATAGGAGAAAAAATAAAGGCAGTTAAAGAATGGAAGGAAAAGCAATTAAAGCAACAAAAAACTGTAAACTCAGGAAAACACCAAACGATACAACAGAATGAAACAAATGTGATGCACACATGTGCTCAGACAAAACAGTTTTCATAATGTATTCAATTAAACAGTTGGAATAATTAGCTGTTATATTGGCACATGGCTATTTATTATATGGGGGTGGATGGTGGAGGGAGGCGTAGTTATCATCATCATCGTTTAACGTCTGCTTTCCATGCTAGCATGTGTTGGACGATTTTGACTGAGAGCTGGCAAACCAGATGGCTTCACCAGGCTCCAATCTTGATTTAGCAGAGTTTCTACAGCTGGATGCCCTTCCTAATGCCAACCACTCCGAGAGTGTAGTGGGTCCTTTTTACGTGCTACCGGCATGGGGGCCAGTCAGGCAGTACTGGCAATGACCTCACTCGAATCTTTTCTGGTCATTTTTATCATGTTTGGATGGGTGTAAGAAGCCGTTTTCTTCTTTTAGTTGCTATTTGAGTTAGACAAACTTAATTTTAAAAATTTAGGTAAACAGCTGCAGGCATGGCTATGTGGTAAGAAGTTTGCTTCCCAACCACATGATTCCAGGTTCAGTCCTTCTGTGTGGTACCTTGGGCAAATATGTCTTGTATTATAGCCTTGGGCCGACTGCATAAGGGATCTTTTCGGTTTGAACGGCAGTTTTTAACATAATTTCTTGGTAACTAAAAAATTTAAAACTTATACTGGTAGAATGTGTTTATAAAACATCTTTTTCTCTTGGCTTTATTGAGAAAATTCTATAGTTTGTAAGATATTTGTTGTTTTTTTTCTTCAAGTTCTGCAATTTCAACCAATCAATGACGTCTATTGAGGTAAAAAAAAACATTCTGTGCCGTATGAATATGCCCCTCGTAAAAGCACCCACTACACTCTCGGAGTGGTTGGCATTAGGAAGGGCATCCAGCTGTAGAAACTCTGCCAGATCAAGACTGGAGCCTGGTGCAGCCATCTGGTTCACCAGCCCACAGTCAAACCGTCCAACCCATGCTAGCATGGAAAGCGGACGTTAAATGACGACGATATATATATATATATATATATATATATATATATATATATATGGAAAGCGGACATTAAATGATGATGATGATATATATATATATATATATATATAGTCTAGGTGTGTACATAGCACAAAACTGAATTAATACCAGTTATCTCTGGACTATATTTGCAACTACATTACCTTTTAGTTTGATCTAGGATAAACATCAGGTGCCTTTTTTTCTAGTTGTGTCTACAGTATCATACTGGGTTAAAACCCCGTTATCTGTCTAGATTATATTTACATCTACACTCCATTTCCATCGGTTTAGTCTCTGATAATTGCCAGGTGTCTTATTCCTGCATATAGGCATAGTACCAGATTAGATTCCTATTTCCTAGTTTTGAATTGTATGCATGCAAAAAGGAATAAGACACCTGATGACTATCAGAGATCAAATTGATTGGATTATAGCTTAAAGTGGAAATCTTTTCATCTCTAAGATGAGTTTAATAGTTCTGGAAAATTATAATTGGAACCTGATTATTGTTAACATGCAGTTAAATATTGTTGTTTAACACCAGGTTAGTCCTAAACCAACAACAAACTAATGCATGTATGTATGTATGTGTATGTACGTACATATGCCCATACATACACAGTGTAAGTATTTGAAATTAGATCTAGATAAGTGGTTCTCAACTATTTTTTTTTTTATCTAAGGATCCCTTTAATAAACCAACAACAAACTAATACATGTGTGTATATACATACATATGCCCATACATACATTTTGTAAGTATTTGAAATTAGATCTAGATAAGTGGTTCTCAACTATTTTTTTTTTAATCTATGGATCTCTTTAATTACTATTTCATTCTGGTGGACTCCCATAGCCATTTGATGTTTCAAAACCGTTTTTTATAGATGCTTCTTTCAAAATTTCCATTTTGCTTTTCACTTGTTCACTAGTGTAGGCTTTTAATAGAATGGTCTGAGAGAACTTGTTTCAGTGACCAGAAACATGTTGAACTATAAAGACCTTAAAATCCTTACAAATGTTTCAGCCCGAAGGCTGCGGCCATACTGGGGCACCAGTAAAACATTAGAGAAAAAAACCTAGTTGTTTCTTACAATAGATACATCTAACGCAAAATTTTTTCATAGACACTTAGAATACTGCTGTGGATCTTCAATTCATTATTTTGACCCCAGATTTTTATATGGACCCCTGGGGGTCAGTTGAGAACTACTGATGTAGATGACTTTGTAGTCTCTGCACTGCTATTAGTGTAAAACAATATGTGTTGTTCATTTCCTGATGAGCTTCATTGGAGTTTTAAAGTTAGTTACACATAGGCGTAGGAGTGGCTGTGTGGTAAGTAGCTTGTTTACCAACCACATGGTTCCGGGTTCAGTCCCACAGCCTGGCACCTTGGGCAAGTGTCTTCTACTATAGCCTCAGGCCGACCAAAGCCTTGTGAGTGGATTTGGTAGACGGAAACTGAAAGAAGCCCGTCGTATATATGTATATATATATATATATATATGTGTGTGTGTGTGGGTGTATATATGTTTGTGTGTCTGTGTTTGTACCCCCAACATCAATTGACAAGCGATGCTGGTGTGTTTACGTCACCGTAACTTAGCGGTTCGGCAAAAGAGACTGATAGAATAAGTAGTAGGCTTACAAAGAATAAGTCCTGGGGTTGATCTGCTCAACTAAAGGTGGTGCTCCAGCATGGCCACAGTCAAATAATCGAAACAAGTAAAAGAGTAAAATTAAAAAGTTAATAATAAAAATAAGAGTTCAAATTTCTGTCTGCTCAAAATAACACATCTGAACCTAAAATGTTATCTGCTTGAGATTGCTCGATGGGATGTCTTTGAGTTAGTCTGATTATACCTACTGGGATCCGGGCAAAATAAATAGATAAAAGCCACAGGACAGGAAAAGCAGTTAAAGTATCACAGTTAAATATCTTTCTCCCCCATGCCCCACCAATACTTGGGATATCATTATTTAAACTAGGTCTTTACCTGTCATTATACTGCCAGTAAAAATATTTGTTAAATCATGCACTTCCCTTTTTTTTAATAGTATACTGTTGTGAAAGTCTTGTTAGTTGTTATACTGACAACAGTCTATCTATCTACCTATCCATCCATCATCTATCTATCCTTCCTTCCTTCCTTCCTTTCAATACATATACACACACACACTCTTTCTCTCCCAGCAATAATATCATTATAGTGGAAGTCATTTTTTAAAGTATGTTTAGCATTGTCTCTATGTTTAAAGATATAACAGAAACACATACACACACACAAACAACCAAAAGAATAACTGTATTGTTATCCTATAATGAAAATTTGTTTTGAAAGCTGTGTTGTGTTGACAGGCTTGCACTTAAAAATTCCCACATTTTTTAATCAAAACTTGTTAATTACTATGGTGACAACACTGTCTATCTATATATCTATATATCTATCTATCTATCTATCTATCTATCTATCTATCTATCTATCTATCTATCTATCTATCTATTCCCCCCCCCACTCTATCACACTGTATTCCTTTCTTAACTTTTCCTCCTCTTCTAAAAATGCTCTGTGACATATATTTTGATTCCTCCTCTTCTTTCCCTTCCTCTGATAGATGTTGTGATGGACAGAGATCCACTTCTCTTTAATAATATAAGATTGCACTGCCATTGTGTACAAATCATGCATTGTCTATTAATAAAAGCAATTTATAATATTTGTTTCATTACTTTAATTATTATTCATAATATTTGAGTGAAATGTGATATATTCCCTTTGTCTTTATTTTCATTTCCCACCTATTATGGCGTTGTATTACACATTGTCATTTCGTACATTAGAATATCATACACTGAACTTGTTTAAAAACAAATCGAGAAACACTTCATTGTATCAAAACTACTTCAAAAGCTTTCGATGAATAAATTGTTGACCTCTTTATTTCCAAATCATCCTGTTTGTTTTCCCATTGGTTTAAAATTCAGACTTGCGGATCCTTTATTATTCAGTACTGTTTTTTCCTGTTAGTCACAATATTAGATGATTAACAAATCTTTATTTATCACAATTTCATTACAAAGATACAAAGAATGTATCCTTACTGAAACTATATACTTCCATAATTACATTTACTCATTTTAGTCACTGCTAGACTACACTCCACTGATTTAGGTTTAATAAGACTGAAGACATGTCTTTAGTTGTCACTATATTGCTAAATAT
>NC_043022.1:21894060-21964060 GCF_006345805.1 Octopus sinensis
TCCCCCCCCCCTCGTTCTTCTCTGCTTCTCTACCATACCAAAGTTTCAATGATCTTTGTCATAGATTCCAAGAATTATTCACATTCCACTCTGCAGGTTTTCAAAGACAGCAAAATTTTTCTTTGTCTTTCCACCCACCACATACCACCATCCCTGCACCTTTCTCCATCTCCTTATTCTTTCTGTTTTTCCATTTTTCCCTCTTCCCAAAGACATTCTCGAAAACAATTGGTTACCGATGGATATTGTGTGCGTATGTGCAAATCTGTGTATCAGTGTGTGCCTGTGACTTGCACTCGACTATGCATGCGTGTAGCTGTTGATTCTAATAATGACATCAACATGTATGACATAGTTACAATATGAATGTAGTATTTCTCACAACAATGGCATCTGGAACCTCATGTCGTCTCCTTGCACTAATACCATTCTCCCTTCCTCCCACTCTTACACTGCTGCTGTTGCTCTCCCTCCCTCCTTTATTTGTACTGCTGCTACTCTCCCTCTCCTTATGCCTTTTCTGCAGTGTACTTTTGCTGTTGCTCTCCTCATTTCTCTCCTCTACTGTTGATCTCCTCCTTACTCTCTCTTGCTTATATTAATGCTGTTGCTCTCCATTACTGCTGCCCCCCCCTCCACCACACACTGTTCGTCCCTTCCTCTGGCTTCCACTCACAGTGCTGCTGTTGCTCTTCCTCCTATTCTCTCTCTCGCTGCTACTACACTCCTCTCTCCCTCCCTTTCTCGCTATTACATTCCCACCACTTTTTCTCACACCACTACTGCCTTTCTCTCTCTCTCCCACCACCATCCCCTTTCTGCCAGACCAGTTGTTGAAGGTTGGAAAGAATTCCGAAATTCCTGTTGAATTCCTGCTGGATTCTTGCTGTATTACTGTTGAATTTCTGCTGCATTCCTGCTGGATTCCTACTGCATTACTGTTGAATTTCTGTGGAAATTCCACCAGAAATAAATCAATAAAATAACTACTTGATGGAAATTTAGGGAAGCAACCTGAAGAAAGGAGGGGAGAGGTAGTAGATAATGCAAGAAGAGGATTTATATATATACTTCCATTATACAGTAAATCCCTGACTATTGCGGGTATCACATTCCAAAACCTCCCACAGAAATAATTAAAATCTAAAAAAAATTTAAATACCTTAGCTGCAGAAACCTGGATATATTAAGGAGACTGCAATATGAATTTCTATATATTAGCCAGGAAAATCTGTGATGTATTGAGTGCACAATAGGTGAACCGCGATATAGTGAGGGATTACCGTGTACACCAGTGGTTTTCAACCAGGGTTCCGCGGAACCATAGAGTTCTGCCAGTACAGTCCAGGGGTTCCGCAAGAAGTTACAAAACTGCTAAAATCGGCAGTAATTTTTAATTCTCCTGTGCAGATATGTGTGCATAATACTATTAAATTATTGCCCAGGGTTCCTCGAGCCAGTGGAATGTTTCCTTGGGGTTCCGCTCCAGCAAAAAGTTTGAAAAGCACTGGTGTACACAATACAATGAGAGTATGGACACTGCTCTCTTCATCTTTTGATTATAGATAAATATTTAAATTCCGTAATATATCTTCTCTTTTACTTGTTTCGCTTATTCGACTGCGACCATGCTGGGGCTCCATCTAAGAAAATTTTTTTAGTCAAATGACTTGACATTAGATCTTACTTTTTAAGTCTGGTTCTTATTCTATTGGTCTCTTTTGCTGAACTGCTAAGCTACACAAATACAAACATACCAGTACCAGTTGTCAAGTGGTGGTGAGGTTGAAGGCATGAGGGGAAAAGTTGGTAGTGATGGTAATGTGGAGGCACATGGCCTTGTGGTTAGAGTAGCGGACTATTATTTGCTTTTCATATGATTTTTTAGTGGTTAAATCAAACAGTTACAAATAAGCATTTGGTGATGAAAACATTGCTATTAAACTGTTTCATTTCCTTTAATTGTACAAAGTTAAATTAGATAATAGATTAATCATTTTATTTCTCAAGATAAAAAAAAAAAAAAGGTGAATATAATTATGTATTTTTTTAACTGACGAGGTTTATATGTGGGAGTTTTTACTTAAGGGTTGTGTCTGTATTATGTGTGTTAGAAATCAGTTAACTCTCCCTCACATTCCACCTATCTTAAAAACGACATATTGGATATTGTACTCCTAGATACACTGTCTGGAACAACTATGATCAGACAAAAGACCCCATTTGGCAGATAAATAAAAACAACAACAAAAAACACCTTTAGTGAATTTGAACTCAAGATGCACGAGTTTGTCCTTTCACCCTCCCTATTCTGCATTTTCTGGGTGGTTCTGCTGTGTTATTTCAAAATGCTTCGAAGTGGAATTCTATTGGTTGGTTCTAGAAAATATGAACCATTTAACTTCCCAGCTATGACATTAAAACATTTAACGGCAGTTTTACATAATTGGAACATTTGTTGTATCTCATAGCAACCACCGATCTCATGTCAATGAAAGGTCAACAGGAAGTTAGGGTGAGCCTGACAGAATAATTGCCCATTTATTACCCCACTCGCCTGCCTCTTTCTCCATGTTTTCTCCTGATTAAAATGATTTTCTTAGATAAGCACCAACAGCCATTGATGATTAGGGTAGAGAGAAAGATAGATAGAGGGAGAGAGAGAGAGATTGTTGTTTAACCCTAGGCCAGCTCTAATCGAGATGCTCTCTCCTGCTTTCTGCCTCACTCTTCGCCTTATCCTCTTTTTCTCTCTCTCCTTATTCACAGGTCCTGCTAGTAATAATAATCCTTTCTACTATAGGTACAGGCTTGAAATTTGTGGGAAGAGGTTAGTTGATTATATCAACCCCAGTATTCAACTGGTACTTATTTTATTGACCCTGAAAGGATGAAAGGCAAAGTCAACCTCAGTAGAATTTGAACTCACAATGTAAAGATGGATGAAATACTGTTAAGTATTTTTTCCAGTATTCAAGTGATTCTGCCAGTTTACTGTCTTTCTAGTAGTAATAATAATAATAATCATCATCATCATCAAACATCCGCTTTCCATGCTAGCATGGGTTGGACGGTTTTGACTGAGGGCTGGCAACCAGTCTTGATCTGGCAGAGTTTCTACAGCTGGATGCCCTTCCTAATGCCAACCACTCTGAGAGTGTAGTGGGTGCTTTTACGTGCCACCTGCATGGGGGCCAGTCAGGCGGTACTGGCAATGACCTCGCTCGAATCTTTTTACACATGCCACCGATACAGGTGCCAGTGAAGTGACGTTGGTAACAATCATGCTCGAATGGTGCCCTTCTACGTGCCACGGGTACTGAAGCCAGTTGACTGCTCTGGCAACGATCACAATGATCACGCTCGGATGGTGTTCTTGGCACCCTACTAGCACAGTCATAAGTGCCAGTAAGGCGACACTGGTAACGATCATACTCGAATAGCCTCTCTGTCAACGATCACACTCGTATGGTGCTCAATAATGATAATAATTTTGGCACAAGGCCTGAAATGTTAGGGGAAGGGCTAAGCTAGTCCTATTACCGAACCATCAATGCTTCTAATAATAACAAGTAATAATAATAATTATTATTGTTATTCAGAGATCCTGTTGTGTATTACTGGTTGTTTGCGTTTTTGAGTTCTATAATTTCTTGCATTTTCCCATGATTAGGATTTCATAGTTAATTAGTAAGTTCTCATTATCATTTAAAATTTTCTTGTTGATAACTAATTTATTTGATAATTAACTTCTCATACAATTAAGCTGGTATGTTTATCTTATATAAACGGACTGTGTTTTACCACAAATATCACCATCACCACCAGCACCACCACCACCACAACATCCTACCACACTCCAGTATCAAGTGACACACCTAATGAATATTATATAGAAATATATTCAAATTTCCAGGAATTTTATTCATGTCAGTTGAAATGGATGACTCGGATCTTTCTGGGTTTGAACGGCAGTTTTTTCTAGCGGTGTCATATGAAATTGTCACCCATAATTATGACCCATAGTATCGATCTATTGCATTTCAATCTGTTTTAGGGTTAGGGCTAGGGGTGGGGAAAGGGTATCTTTTTTTTCTTCAGAAATGTAAATAAACCCAATCTGTTTCTTAAACGAGGGACATATTCATACAGCACAGAATGTTTTTTTTACCTCAATAGACGTCAGCAATTGGTTGAAATTGAAGGAAAAAAAACTAATATTTTACAAACTATAAACAGATTGGGTTTATTTACATTTCGGAAGAAAAAAAAGATACCCTTCCCCCACCCCTAACCCTAACCCTAAAACAGATTGAAATGCAATAGATCGATACTAGGGTCATAATTATGGGTGACAATTTCATATGACACCGCTAGAAAAGATCCTTGCCCTGAGCTAAATGACAAGGAAGAACACATTTGATAATGTAGTCCAAGATAAACAATGTCTAAATACAAGACTGGATGGTTACAAGTGTAGTGCCTTTAATCAAAGATCTGACCTGGAGCTAAAAGACAGGATGATCATGGCTGGAGTGCCTTTGGACATAGATCTGTTTGTGGATCAGATCTAACCTGGGTCTGAACAACAAAGTTTCTATAAGCACAGGAGTGGCTGTGTGTGTGGTAAGTAGCATGCTAACCAACCACATGGTTCCGGGTTCAGTCCCACTGCGTGGCACCCTGGGCAAGTGTCTTCTGCTATAGCCCCGGGCCGACCAAAGCCTTGTGAGTGGATTTGGTAGACGGAAACTGAAAGAAGCCCATCGTATATATGTATATATATATATATATGTATATGTTTGTGTGTCTGTGTTTGTCCCTCTAGCATTGCTTGACAACCGATGCTGGTGTGTTTACGTCCCCGTCACCTAGCGGTTCAGCAAAAGAGACCGATAGAATAAGTACTGGGCTTACAAAGAATAAGTCCTGGGGTCGAGTTGCTCGACTAAAGGCGGTGCTCCAGCATGGCCGCAGTCAAATGACTGAAACAAGTAAAAGAGAAAGAGAGAGTCTTTCATAGAAACATACCTCCCACACAGCAGTGGATACACTAGGATGTGTGTGTGTGTGTGTGTGTGTGTGTATGCACAGATGTGCAGTTGCATGTGCATGTTCACTCTTCTTACCCGCCCTACCTACTCCTTGCTGTTGACTATATATAATTGGGTTATACTAACAGACATATAGCTTCCCCCAAAAGATAATTACAGCAAATTACATAGATGATGATGGTGGTGTTGGTGGTTTTAGTGTTGGCAGAAGTGATTATAATGAAAGAAAGTGAATATGTTTGGCTTGTCTCTCTTGCCCTCTGCCTTTGCTTCCTTCTTCCTCCTATATCTATCAACTCCATTGGGTCTGGGGTCTGGTTATCCATCTACTCATCCGGCCATTTATCCACTCACCCATCTTTCTCTGTCTGTCTGTCTGTCTCTCCGTGTATGTGTTTAACTACAGCTGCCTTCATTCAGTCTTAGCCTTGAAAAATGAAGCTAGCCTGATATTTATCTTTGCAACACACACCCATTCCACCATAATCAACAAAAAGTCAGTCAGAGAAGTTCTGGGCTAAAAGAAACACTCGTGATTCATGCTGCACGTGTTGGGAGCAGCTGGAGGTAGACCAACAAGGCATACATACGTAAAAAGTTTATTGAAAACTTTTGCAGAGATCTCATGTCTTGTTTAAGTTAGCTTGTTTGATGGTAATGCATGAAAACACACACATACACACACACACATCTAGTGCTTGAGGGGTAAAGGGATGCAGAGATAGAGGGGTGATTATGAGGCTGGTAGTGGTGATGATGTCTGTGTTAGAGTGATGAGGCATGATTGTGGTGGTGGTGGTGAGGGTAGGGCGAAAGTATATCTGCAGGCTCCTTGTCAAAAGGTAACATAACTCTTTTTTTCTTTCTGTTTATCTTACTCTGCACCCAGCGAGCTATAGCCATCCTGGTATCTATATATTCCCTGCCTCCCTCTACAGATAAACTATGTTGCAACAAGATGTCCCAAATTTTCTTATCTCTGAATACTAGACTCCTTTCAAATATTAAGAACAGTAAATAGTTTTCATTTATCTATTTATTTAACTTTAAATAAAACCGGCTTTCATGTTTAGAAGAAAAGTTTGGTTGTTTTAATATATACCTTGAGCAAGAAATGGCCACCCCAAGCTTTCTAAATGAAATTTGGTAGGAGGAAACTTAAAAAACAAAAAAACTAATCAGATGAACTAAAGCTGGGCTCTCAACCATTTTTTACCTAATGATCCCTTTGATTACTATTTTATTCTGATGAACCCTCATAGCCACTATGTATAGTCCTCATTATATGGTTAATGGTGGTAGGTAATTTAAAGGTAAAAACCGTGGCTTAATATATATAGATAAGAGAAGAAACGGTGCAATAATTAACAATGAGAAATGGATCATTGGTGTCGAAAAGTCATTATTTACTCTTTTACTTGTTTCAGTCATTTGACTGCGGCCATGCTGGAGCACCGCCTTTAATCAAGCAACTCGACCCCGGGACTTATTCTTTTTGTAAGCCCAGTACTTATTCTATCGGTCCCTTTTGCCGAACCGCTAAGTAACGGGGACATAAACACCAGCATTGGTTGTCAAGCAATGCTAGGGGGACAAACACAGACACACAAACATACACACACATATATATATACATATATATATGACAGGCTTCTTTCAGTTTCCGTCTACCAAATCCACTCACAAGGCATTGGTTGGCCCGGGGCTATAGAAGAAGACACTTGCCCAAGGTGCCACGCAGTGGGACTGAACCCGGAACCATGTGATTGGTTAGCAAGCTACTTACCACACAGCCACTCGAATTTGGAACATTGACAGCTGTTTCTGTTTACCTCGTTAAATTTAATGACCAACTTCAGAGAGGTTAAAATAAGCGTCTAAGGGATAGCAGTATCCATTACACTTCCGGTACATTACCTATGTTTAACTATGAGCGTACATATGCAAGCATATTATGCACATAAATTATAGGTAATGATGAGGATAAACGGGAGTTTATCAAGAATCACAATTGAGAGAAAAGAGAAAATGAACAACAATTGGTTTACATAAATTATTATTATTTATTGATTTGTATAGTGACAGTGTGACTGTGGCCATGCTGGAGCACTGCCTTTAGTTGAACAAATTGACCTCAGGACTTATTCTTTGTAAGCCTAGTACTTAATTTGTCAGTTCCTTTTGCTGAACCGTTAAGTTATGGGGACATAAACACACCAACATCTGTTATGTGATGGTGATGGTGGTGGGGGACAAACACACATACACACACAGAGTGAGACATGTATACATATATATATATGATGGGCTTCTTTCAGTTTTCGTGTACCAAATCCACTACTATAGCCTTGAGCCTTGGTGAGCCCAAGGTGTCACACAGTGGGACTGAACCCAGAACCATGTGGTTGGGAAGCAAGCTTCTTAACCACACAGCCATACCTGATCAAATCCACTGAAAAGGCTTTGGTCAGCCTGTGACGATATTAGATGTTTGCCCAATGTGCCACGCAGTGGTTGTGAGCCTGAAACTACAGCCACTCCTATACATTTTTTTTAATCGGTTAAGTTTATGAAAATTATTTGTTGGTTGAAAGTTTTGTTTATGGCACTTATGAAAGTGATGAGTGCCATACACGAAGCTCTTAGCTGTTGCTACACTTTAGTATAATAATTACCAAGCATGAAACTCTTGGCTCTTCAATCACATTTACGGATGTCTAGTGGTTATGAAATATAGACGTATTTTTGTGTATGTGTTTGTGCACGAAAAAGAAAAACAATTCTGAAAATCCACATTAGACCAGATCCAAACATATCTCTTAACAAAATGCTTTTAAACTATTTCGTGAGAATTGTCCGCCAAAAGGATGTAGAGTGCTGATTCTGAAAACACGCAAAACACATTGGACAACCTCAAGGAGTCCCATTAGGAGATGGCTTTGAGGAAACAATAAGAATTAACAGCTGTTATAGCTGTCAACATGCAAATCCATACTCCCAGTGATAAACAAGAGAGTTTGCTTCAAGTGTATAGGTTCGTGAGGCCAGATTTTATCTGAATTTCCAAGGTATTTAGGATGCGATTAAAAGATTACTTGCTGAAAAGGATACCAGTCTGTTACAGGAGTGTCCACTGCCTTCCTCTATGCCACTGGTACTTATTTACTACTATACCACTTGCCTTCCAATGAAAAAGGAAGTGGCTGTGTGGTAAGTACCTTGTTTACCAACCACATGGTTCCGGGTTCAATCCCACTGCGTGGCACCTTGGGCAGGTGTCTTCTACTATAGCCTCGGGCCGACTAAAGCCTTGTGAGTGGATTTGGTAGACCGAAACTGAAAGAAGCCTATCGTATATATGTGTATATAACATTAACATCGTTTAACGTCCGTTCTCCATGCTAGCATGGGTTGGACGGTTCGACCGGGGTTCTGGGAAGCCAGAAGGCTGCACCAGGCTCCAGTCTAATCTGGCAATGTTTCCACAGCTGGATGCCCTTCCTAACGCCAACCACTCCGTGAGTGTATATATATATATATATATATATATATATATATATGCGTGTGTCTGTGTTTGTCCCCCTAGCATTGCTTGACAACTGATGTTGGTGTGTTTATGTCCCCGTTACTTAGCGGTTCGGCAAAAGAGACCAATAGAATAAGGTACTGGGCTTACAAAAGTATAAGTCCCGGGGTCGAGTTGCTCGATTAAAGGCGGTGCTCCAGCATGGCCGCAGTCAAATGACTGAAACAAGTAAAAGAGTAAAGAGTAAAACATATAGATGTTCTTTGGTTTAGTTAAAGTTGTCGTAAAGAGCAGGTTAAAGTCCATAACTTAGTGTTCCTTAACTGTTGCTCGTCAACTCCTGCAGGAAAAACAGAAGCAGGGAGTGAAAAGAAAGGACTTGGTGTAGTTGTTTGTGTGGGGCTCTCATACAATGTGACCAAATGAGGTTTATTTTTCAACACAGTAGCCCTTGTGGTTCACACTCTTCTTCTATCAGTGTTGCAGTGCTTGGATCCCATTGCTGAAGAAGGTGTCATTATTATCATCATCATCATCATTTAGCGTCCGCTTTCCATGCTAGCATGGGTTGGACGGTTCAACTGGGGTCTGTGAAGCCAGAAGGCTGCATCAGGCTCAGTCTGATCTGGCAATGTTTCTACGGCTGGATGCCCTTCCTAACGCCAACCACTCCGTGAGTGTAGTGGGTGCTTTTTACGTGCCACCCGCACAGGTGCCAGACGGAGCTGGCAAACGGCCACGGACGGATGGTGCTTTTTACGTGCCACTGGCAGTAAAAAACGTCATCAATAGCAGATATGGTGTCATCAGTTCGATACTGCATCCCAACCAAGTGATATTTTTGTGTTGGGGAATACATCATAGTCAGATAGGTCCAAAACAAGAGAATAGAGAAGGTGGTCAACCAGTTCAAAGCCACAGTTATGTGCAGTAGCCATTGAAATGAAGGACTTGTGTGCTGGAGCATTGTCCTGATGAAACAAGACCCCTTTCGTCTTTTTTCTGGGCATTTGGTGTTTATAGCCCTTCGTAACTGCCACAGCAGATTGATATGATACTCCCCATTGATGCAGTGTGGCCTTTTTTGAAGATAGTCGATAATCACAATGCCTTTTGCACCCCCCCCCCCCAAACTAAACAAAAAATACTGAGGCTGTTATCTTCCCTGCAAATGTAATGACAGGTAAGGAGGGATCCAACTATATATGCTGGGGACTTATTTCCCTTTATCAACCATTAAGGTAGTACTTGGTGGTTTTTGAGTTGTTTTAAGTCTTATTTCTAGCAATAGTAGTGCTAGTCAGTACCCTCTGTCACTTTTGTGGCCTCTCTCTCTGTATGTATGTATGTATATATATATATAAAGTTAATCCAAACATGAAAACAGAAAGAGAAAACACAACAACTCGAGGACGTGGAACAAGTATAGTATTATTGGATGCTCAGCAAAGAAGGATGGTTTAACGTTTTGAGCGGAGCGCTTCGTCAGAAACATAAGAAAAAGAAAGATCCAAAGAAGGGAAGACGGAGGGAAAAAATCGCCAACTGTACACACGCGGTCTTGGATTGTATAAGTAGTGTGAGTAGCTCCTTCCATATCTTGGTTTCACAAAAGAATTTGAAGAAAGTGACACCATAAATGTGGCCATTGTTGACCAAATTTATTTGAAAATTTCACAAAATTCCGTCCCTAACAGATGAGAAGCATAATTGTTGGTTAAGTGTTCTAATTCATCTTTTTCTTTTCGTTGCAGAAGTATCCACCAGTAACCAAGGCCTGGCACAACATCCCAAACAAATTTCCACCTTCAGTAAGTTTCACTTTGTACATTCTTCCATATTTATGGTCTTGGTGTGAGCAGCAATAAAACCTGTTTATCAGGAGGGAATATAGTTGCTTAAGATAACCCCAATTCATGGTATCTGTTGTTATATTAACGTAGTAGTAATTCTTGAGATTGTTATTCTTCTCATCATCATCCTTCCATATTTTCCTCTTCCACTTATCACTCTATTATCACACAAAGATGAGACATGCCAACAAAATAGAAATATAATTATACTCTCCCTCATTCTTTCAGGCTAATTAAATGTTTTTTGTTTGTTCCTTCTCGAGCCATGCCTGGCTCATAAGGGCTGGTTTCTTGGCGTATAGGTTCTCCGCCTGGACGGGACGCCAGTCCATCGCAGGTGAGCTGCAAGATGCAGGAGGAAAGAGTGAGAGAAAGTTGTGGTGAAAGAGTCAGCAGAAGTTTCGCCATTACCTTCTGCCGGAGCCATGTGGAGCTTAGGTGTTTCGCTCATAAACACACACGTCGCCCTGTCTGAGATTCGAACCCGCAATCCCTCGACCGCGAGTCCGCTGCTCTAAACACTAGGCCATGTGCCTCCACAAATGTTTCTTTGGTATTTCATGTTCTATCTGCAGTGTATCATTTTCTACGACACTATTTTTTTGTATAGTTTTATACACTAACACAGTGATTAACAAATACAGTGGTGTAGAGCACTAATTTGTCGTTAAGGTGCACCATGGTATTTTGTAAATCCATGCTAATGTTTAAGTTTGATAGAGAAGCCTGATTAATAAAAAAAACATAACCAATATGTTTAGGCGTAGGAGTGGCTGTGTGGTAAGTAGCTTGCTTACGAACCACATGGTTCCGGGTTCAGTCCCACTGCGTGGCACCTTGGGCAAGTGTTTTCTACTATAGCCTCGGGCCGACCAAAGCCTTGTGAGTGGATTTGGTTGACGGAAACTGAAAAAAGCCCGTCGTATATATGTATATATATATATCTGTGTGTGTTTGTGTGTCTATGTTTGTCCCCCCAACATCGCTTGACAACTGATGCTCGTGTTTACACGTCCCCGTAACTTAGCGGTTCGGTGAAAGAGACCGATAGAATAAGTACTAGGCTTACAAAGAATAAGTCCTGGGGTCGAGTTGCTCGACAAAAGGCGGTGCTCCAGCATGGCCACAGTCAAATGACTGAAACAAGTAAAAGAGTAATAGTTTTTTCTATAAAATTTCAAACTTTTCAACTTTAAAACAGAGTCAAAACGATTCTGAACCACTGAGATAACCACACAATTGAACTTATTGGACACATCAGATGTAACAACACAATGCCAGCTTTTGTTCATTTGATGACGAAGATGATTAATAGCACTTGTTTTAGGGAGAGGCATTGGAAGAAAATCCTGGACTATTGACCTAAAACAACATCAGGACTGACAACAATATTAAAAGATAGTAGTGAATCTTCAGTAAAATCAACTTAGATGTACTTTAATCACACCCTAACACAAAACAAATTGATGGTCGTCAGATCAAGTAGAAGTCATCATAGCAAAAAAAATTAGCGTGTTCTGTCTCCTCTCTCTCTTTCTCTCTCTCTCTCTCTCTCTCTTTTGTCTCTTTTTACTTGTTTCAGTCATTTTGACCGGCCATGCTGGAGCACCGCCTTTAATCGAGCAACTCGACCTCGGGACTTATTCTTTGTAAGCCCAGTACTTATTCTATTGGTCTCTTTTGCCAAACCGCTAAGTGACGAGGACATAAACACGCCAGCATCGGTTGTCAAGCAATGCTAGGAGGAGAAACACAGACACAAAAACATACACGCACATACATATATATACATATATACATATACACGACGGGCTTCTTTTAGTTTCCGTCTACCAAATCCACTCACAAGGCTTTGGTCGGCCCGAGGCTATGGTAGAAGACACCTGCCCAAGGTGCCACGCAGTGGGACTGAACCCGGAACTATGTTGTTGGTAAACAAGCTACTTACCACACAGCCACTCCTGCGCCTATGGTGTATTGTTCTTTTTAAATGTCTGAACGCCAACAGTCTGTAATACTAGTAATGCCAGACACAACTAACTGCAGGTGGTCGTACTATTATAGCATTTGAGTCATTTCCTTTTTTTAGTTCATTTTATATTTAGTTAAGTTGTCAGTTTTTATTGAAGCCTCTTGTTAAAATATAAATAACTCTGAGACGCAATCTGCATGGAAAGCAAAAGTAGTTTTAACTTTAATACAGGGTGCATTAAAATATTAACTAAAAATAATTGTGAGTTGAAGCAAATTAGATAAGACAGATGAGTATATTATAGTTAGGGTTAACATATTTAATACAGTCTAACTTGAAATAAATGTGACAGAGATAGATAGGTAGATAAATAGATTGATAAGTAGATAGATAGGTAGACATAGAGAGAGACAAAGAAATAAATAGGTATGTGGTTATATGTATATATATGTATGTATGTATATATATATATATATATATATATATATGTGTGTGTGGAGGCACAATGGCCCAGTGGTTAGGGCAGCGGACTCGCAGTTGTAGGATCACGGTTTCGATTCCCAGACCAAGCGTTGAGTGTTTATTGAGCGAAAACATCCAAAGCTGCATGAGGCTCCGGCAGGGGGTGGTGGCAATCCCTGCTGTACTCTTTAACCACAACTTTTTCTCACTCTTTCTTCTGTTGGCCTGCTTGCTTAGCCAGCGGTGTAGCGTCATTTGTAGCAACATCTGATATATATATATATATATTAATATTATATTGTGTGTGTGTGGTGTGTGTAGCCATCTACATGGCTCAGTGGTTAGAGCGTTGAGCTTATGATTGTGAGGTTGTGAGCTCGAATCCTGGACCAGGCTGTGTGTTGTGTTCTTGAGCAAGACACTTTATTTCACATTGCTCCAGTTGACTCAGCTGTAGAAATGAGTTGCGACATCACTGGTGCCAAGCTGTATCGGCTGTTGCCTTTCCCTTGGATAACACTGGTGGCATGGAGAGGCCAGTATGCATGGGCGACTGCTGGTCTTCCATAAACAACTTTGCCCGGACTTGTGCCTGGGAGGGTAACGTTCTAGGTACAATCCCATGGTCTGTGTCGTGACCAAAGGGGGCCTCATCGTATCCATCTACATATCCATGTCTGTCTATCTACCCTAGACTTGTTTCAGTCTTATGACCCCATTTGTTTTTGTGTTGGTAAATACAAATCCACTACAAGCATTTCTCATAAGGAAATGTTAGTTATAGTAAACTGGTGTCCTATTTATTTTCCATCTTAATTGTGTATTGGGGCAGAAAACTACCTTCCTCATTGCTATATTTGAATAATAGATAAAGAATTTTATCGTTTGTTTCTCTCTCTTCCAGATCGGTCCCACACCATGCTGCAACAATCCTACATACGATCAACTGATTTCTCATTAAAACGTGGTTTAGTGACCACCATACGGTGGGAGTTTGTCGATGATTATGGAATATGGGGAGTTATGTTTGATTCCTTCTCCATCCCATACACTGATGACTGCACCTCAGACTACTTCTCAATTTGGGATGCATCCGGACGGTCAGTACATTTTTACTATTTTTCACCACCTCTTCTCAAAGGATATACCTTTGCAAACTAATACATGTATGCATCTGCATGCTCACACTCTCTTTCTCTAGCGTGCGTGCGCGCGCACACACACACACACACACACACATACACACACATCTCAAAAGAACTGCTCTTTTGCTTGCTGAGAATATCTGGGTTTATAATCTCATTAGTATTAATATTTCAATAATTACAACATATAGAAATGGTGTTTCTGGAAAAATATAATAAAGCATTATAATCAAAAATATCCTGTTTTGATTAAATACAAAAGTTTGAATATTGTTACTTACTTTATTAATTGAATTAATATATACCGTCCTGTTATATACTATATAAACCTCGTATATAATATAGTTACATCAATATTATTTTTTAAATATCGTTTATTTTTCAGCTGTAATAAACTAAAGATTTGTGGTGACAGCATACCTGAGAAGTTTATATCTTGTAGCTCAAAGATTTTTGTTGAGTACCATTCTGATTCTCCAGGAGACACCACAAACTTTAAATTCAGAGTTGAGCCTGGGCTTAATAAAGGTAAACCAAAATTTCTGAATTGTCTACTCCTTTTTCTAAAAACCAAACTTCTCCACTACACACTTTTTTCTTAGTGACCCCCAGAAGCTCATTCCTAATTCTGAGATACATTTTAAAATCTGAAGCTGTTTAGCCCTTTGTAAGAACTGAAACCCTTTTCCAAAGGCTTAAACTCTTTTAACTTAGCTGTTTTCTGTTTAATCTTTTGATCTTGATCGATCAACATCAATGGAATTTGTAGCTGTGATACCAGTGCCGGTGGCACGTAAGAGAACCATCCGAACGTGGCCGTAGCCAGCGCCGCCCTAACTGGCCTCTGTGCCGGTGGCATGTAAAAAGCACCATCCAACCGTGGCCGTTTGCCAGCCTTGTCTGGCACCTGTGCCGGTGGCACGTAAAAAGCACCATCCAATCATGGCCGTTTGCCAGCCCCGTCTGGCACCTGTGCTGGTGGAACGTAAAAAGCACCCACTACACTCTCGGAGTGGTTGGCATTAGGAAGGGCATCCAGCTGTAGAAACTCTGCCAAATCAAGATTGGAGCCTGGTGCAGCCATCTGGTTCACCAGCCCTTAGTCAAAATCGCCCAACCCATGCTAGCATGGAAAGCGGACGTTAAACGATGACAATGATGAGTTTAATAATTTAGCATGGCTATAATATAGGTGCATGAATGATATGTAAATGCAGACAAGGCTGTGTAGTTGAGAAGTTCATTTCCTAACTATATGCTTTTGGGTTCTGTTACACTGCATTATTGAGGAAGAGAAGAGACTTTTATGGGTTTATTTCTAACAATATATAGAACTTTCTCTTCTCTTTCTTAATAATGAATTTATAACATGAAATTACCATACCCCATTCTTTTTCTCACAGTGACTATATTGAGTCGACCCCTTGCACTTACTCATTGATTATTTACTGCGCCGGTGGCACATAAAAAGCACCATCCGAATGTGGCCGATGCCAGTGCCGCCTTGACTGGCTTCTGTGCCGGTGGCACATAAAAAGCACGTGGCCGCTGCCAGACTCCCCTGGCACCTGTGCCGGTGGCACGTAAAAAGCACCCACTACACTCATGGAGTGGTTGGCGTTAGGAAGGGCATCCAGCCGTAGAAACATTGCCAGATCAGACTGGGCCTGGCGCAGCCTCCAGGCTTCCCAGACCCCAGTTGCACCGTCCAACCCATTCCAGCATGGAAAGCGGACGCTAAACGATGATGATGATGATATAACATGAAATTACCATACCTCATTCTTTTTCTCACAGTGACTAAATTGATTCGACCCCTTGCACTTTCTCATGGATTATTTACTGCCATTGGCAATCTGCATTCCTTTGCTTGTCTTATTTAAGATTTTACCTCTCACTATTATGTAAGCCCCTTTTTTTATGGGTAATCGAGAGGAGGAAAAGCAGTGTCCATGACATTTGCAGGATGTTTTAAAATCTAGAAGATTGATGAGGTTGATGTTTTGTTAGAAATGTTTGCAGGAAAAAATATAAATGAGAGAAATTCCAGAAAAAATAGCACTCTCAGGATGATGGAGTGTGAAAATATAAAATAGCGGTTATTGTGAGACCTAACTAGATAAGGCATAAAGTGGAGGACGGATGGCACTGTAAGTTACATGGGTGTGCAGATAGCTAGGTTAGATGAGTAGAGTCTGTTGCAGTTGTGGTAGAAGAGTCAGCTAGATGAAACTGTGTTGGCCGGGTTGTAGAAGTTGTAGAAAAGTCGTTGGCAGAAAAACAAAACAAAACAATAGTTCTGTGAGACAGTGGTTGTTCTTTGTTGGAGAGTGAATATTTGTAATATATATTTCTTTACTACCCACAAGGGGCTAAACACAGAGGGGACAAACAAGGACAGACAAAGGGATTGTCGACTACATCGACCCCAGTGCGTAACTGGTACTTAATTTATCGACCCCCGAAAGGATGAAAGGCAAAGTCGACCTTGGCGGAATTTGAACTCTGAACGTAACGACAGACGAAATACGGCTACGAATTTCGCCCGGCGTGCTAACGTTTGTACCAGCTCGCCGCCTTATTTGTAATATAGTTTAACCCTTTAGTGTTCAGATTACTCTGTTAAATATAATACTTTTTCACTCAAATTGTTTTGCATTAATCATGCATTATCTTATAGCTTTGAGGTTTCAATGATGTGATTGTTTATTTTTAGCATGACATTGTAGGTTAGGTGTGAGAGGCTAGATATCGCCAGTTTGAATATAAGACATGTAGGATATTTGGGACGGATATGGCCGGTTTAAACACTAAAGGGTTAATAGTTTAATCTATGATGTAGTCTTGGATATATGTACGTTTATTAGCACTGTCCCTCACATGTGAGCAGTATTCTAGTATCCCTCTCTCTCTTTTGGAGAGGCACTGAGCACCTACACGCACATATACACACACGGCAGTAACTTCCGCCTGCCGAATTCAATCACAAAGCTTCGGTCGACTCAGGGCTATAGTGGGAGACACCTGCCCAAAGTGCCACGAAATTTAAGATAAACGTGTATATAGGCGCAGGAGTGGCTGTGTGGTAAGTAGCTTGCTAACCAACCACATGGTTCCGGGTTCAGTCCCACTGCGTGGAATCTTGGGCAAGTGTCTTCTGCTATAGCCTCGGGCCAGCCAAAGCCTTGTGAGTGGATTTGGTAGACGGAAACTGAAAGAAGCCTGTCGTATATATATATATATATATATATATAATATATATATATATATATATATATATATATATATATATATATATATATATGTATGTATGTGTGTGTTTGTCCCCCTAGCATTGCTTGACAACCGATGCCGGTGTGTTTACATCCCCGTCACTTAGCGGTTCGGCAAAAAGAGACTGATAGAATAAATACTGGGCTTACAAAGAATAAGTCCCGGGGTCGATTTGCTCGACTAAAGGCGGTACTCCAGCATGGCCGCAGTCAAATGACTGAAACAAGTAAAAGAGTATAGTAACAGCACTTTATCATTCATGTAAACAGTACACCAATGCAGATAAATGGGAATATAGTAGCAGCAGCATTGCAATATAGGTCTAAGATTTGAGTTCGGTCAAAGGCTGGCAATTGATTGAGACGAAATATTCATTGAGCTGAAGAAGGAAGCAAGTTTGCTTTTTCTTTTTTTTGATGTAGTAGTAGCAATGTGGATATTACATATTTGAGTATACCAACATAAGCCCAGGATGTTTGTGCATCAGCAGTACCACTGTTCCCAGAAATATGAGGAGTACTATAATATGGGTCTTGCCTGAGCCTTCTCAGCGGGTCAGCATTTTATCTACGTTGAACTATTGTCTGACTCTAAATAGGAAACATAGCACTTGTGATGCAGTTTTCATCGTGCTATATATATATATATGTGTGTGTATATATATATATATATATATATATAGCAATGTTATATTAATTTAATAAATTAATTAATTATATTTCCTCAGTTCATAAATGTCTCTAAAAATATTATTTGGACAGGAAGTAGATTGTTGCACTATTACAATTACAGTGAAAAACATGTCCTGTTTAAATTTATGATGTTCTCTGCTCCTTCCTCCCTCACAATCGCTAAGTCAAGTGCTGTTTGTCCAACCTGAACCTCTATTGTTCTCTATTACAGATGACGTATTAAAGCGCTTTGAGAAAGATTTTGTTATGTCAAGGAACTCTGAGAAGGGTAAGAAATGTCTCTTGTTATATGAATGAATGTTGGATCTTGACTCCGTGTGATCCCTCATATAACATAAATTTCTCCTATTCCCCAATCACTTAAACTTTTACCAGTCTAACGTTATAGAAAATATATGTACCCTGTATCCTACCTAGTTGTTAGTAGACAATACAGTGAGGTGCAGTCCACCTAAATATAAGTAGCTATCACTGGGAAGTACAGTCTAGGCAGATATAATTAGATACTGTTCTGACTATCACTGGGATTTGATGCTATAATAGTTCAGGTTTGAGGCTCTACTATTGGGTTGTCTGGAAAGTTTGTGCCGATTTTTAAAGGAAAGAAAAAGGTCAATAAATACTTGCCATTACGTTTTTAATCAACCAAATATGAACCATTTTGTTGCACAATGTGTCTCCATCTTTCCTTTAACTTGAAAAATACCTTCTTCCCAGAATTGAGGTGGTTTCATGGCAAAGAATTCATCAAGGTATCTTTTTACGTCATCCAAGGAATTGAAATTTTTACCATTAAGACTATTCTGCAGAGACCTGAATAAGTGGAAATCCAAAGGAGCAATATCTGGTGAATATGGAGGGTGGGGTAACACATCCCAGCCGAGCTGCAGCAATTTTTGTCTGGTTCCCAAAACATCAAGTACCGAAAATGAACTTTCTTATCTTCCATTTTAAAGGGTTACAAAATTAACACAGGTTATAGGAACATAAACCTTCTTCCATGTAAAGATAGCTTAGACTGTGCTCTAAATGGAGGTGTAGTCAAATCCTATTTTATGGACTCGACCATGTTCTAAAATAAGTCGAAAGGTAAGCTACTACAAATTGGCATGAACTTTCTGGACAACCCAATATTTTGGAACGTTTCAAAGAAACATTGGGTGAATTAAAATGTCACGAGTAGTGGAGAATCTAATCAAGCATCAGCAAACTTTTTATATCAATGACCCCTTCATGGAATTCATCATCATCATCATCATTTAACGTCCGCTTTCCATGAAGACTTATTGAATCCCATCATATAAATTTCTAAAATAAAATGAAAATGTGTAATTAATAAAAAGTTTCATGATTTAAATACAATAATTCCTTCATTCTTTTGTCTTTCTTTATTTTTTAATTAGGAATATTTAAAGAAGTTTAATGAAAATTACACTTATATATTTGTTTTGCAAGATTCTTGATGTGAAATCGTGTGTTGAAACAGATATTGTTATATTTAGGAATGGTCATGTTACCAGTTTAGCCAATAAAAACACATGCACTATATATCTGGTGTTACCTTGCTTCAGCGTTATTCATTTTTTACATTAATCTTAAAGATTCTGAACCTTTGCACAACAGCTGAGAGAGAGAGAGCCATTGCTTTTGATTGCAGTGTCTTCCTCTCTCACTCTCTTACCTCATTTTGAAAGGAGGAAGAGACAAAACCTAAAATGCTAGATTCTTCCTTCCTTCCTCGTGTCTGTTGAATTTATTGATGTTTTCTGGGAACTCTCCTATCACCGGCTAATTGTTACCAATGAATGACTCAGATCACTACCAATTTTTTCAGAATTTAGAATTTTACTTTGTGATACTTGGGGTTTGAGGGTTAAAATTTCCAGCTAAGCTCTTGTTTGTCATAAACATATTTTCTGTTTTTGGTTTCTCAAGTGCCTCCTTAATGTAATGGTTAGAGGTTAGCCTCCTCCTCTTTCATCTGATGTGATATACTCAAGAGCCTCCTTGATTAGAGGCTAGTCTTCTCCTCTTCCTGCTGTTATGATGCACTTCATATAATTGGGACAGTGTTTTCAGCTGGACCAATGGGAGTGAATTGATGTATATAAACATACGTTTTGTGTGTGTGTGTGTGTGTGTGTGTGTGTGTGTATCTGTTATATATGTGTGTATACATGCATACACATATGCAAAATTATACATGGATGTATGCATACACTAACACACATGTGTATGTGTGTTTAAATGTATGTTAGCATACATATGTCTAAGAGTGCTGTATGCCTGTGTGTATATATACACATATGCATACTCAACTACTGTTAGAAATATATGTATGCTATACTCACATGCATTCAGATACATGTACATATATGCATAGATGTATATGTACACACAGTTAAGTGTACATATACATACAATGACACATACATACATACATGCACACATATATACATACATACACACATATACATACATAGATATATACATATATAGGTACATACATAGATATATACATATATAGGTACATACATATATATATATATACACACATACATACATAAACTCACAACATACTTATATACGTACACATGTGCTGGAAAACCTTGGGGAGTCATGCATCCCTTAGCTTTTATTAAAGTGTGTCACTAAGAGAAGGTCACTCTGATATAAAACAAGATATGCAGGGAATGGTACTGAATAGTTTGGGAA
This sequence comes from Octopus sinensis, assembly GCF_006345805.1. Lineage (NCBI taxonomy): Eukaryota > Metazoa > Mollusca > Cephalopoda > Octopoda > Octopodidae > Octopus > Octopus sinensis. The sequence goes on from NC_043022.1 coordinate 21,914,753, forward strand.
TGTTTTACTTATGTTTAAGATCATGGTGCTCCCACATTTGGGAGTCTGCAACCCATATTGGCACTGGATATTTTGCCTCAGAAAAAGAGCATCTGTGACATGTTGTGTAAACTTCATTGGACCTAGAATTTTAGGCTGTGCAAGTGTCTTGTAGCTTTGAGATTTATTGATATGATTCTTTATTTTCAGAATAACATTGTAGGATAGGTGTGAGAGATCAGATCTTGCTGTTTTGAACATAAAATAGGTAGAATATTTGAGCCTGATAGGACTTGCTTAAATGCTAAAGAGTTAAAAAATTTTTTAAGAATAACAACATTACAACAGAACATTTAAAACTTGATATTAAATTAGAGTAAAATTTATTATAAAATTCATTACAATTGGAACCTTTGAAGTTTCTTCATCTGTAGATATTACACACACACAATCGTGAGCATTTCATCATCACATTACCGCCATCATATCATCATCATTTCCATCGTCATCATCATCAATACTGCCACAATCATCATCACCATTACTATTATTGTTGTGTGTTTGTCTCACTCATGTAAATTTCTCTTCCAAAATGCAGAAAGAGTGACCATCTCTAGTGAAGAGGAAAAAGTTGTCATTATCTCACTGTCTGTCATCCTTCCTTTGGCTCTGGCAATTCTTGGTATACTAGCTTTTATTCTGGCCAGACACACTCAACAGTATAAAACCAGTTCCCAAGAAACTATCCTTCCTACAAAATGTCCTTCTTCCAAAAAGTATGTTCACACCGGAAATGTAAGTAGTCACATCTTTGTACTTTCTATTCTTCATCTTTTCTTGATGCAGGCATGGCTGTGTGGTTAAGACATTCACTCTTCAACTATGTAGTTTCAAGCTCACTACCGCTGCATGGCACCTTGGGAAAACGTCTACTATAGTCACAGGCTGACCAAAGCCTTGAGTGGATTTGATCAGGTGTAGCTGTGTGGTAAGAAGCTTGCTTCCCAACCACATGGTTCTGGGTTCAGTCCCACTGTGTGGCACCTTGCGCAAGTGTCTTCTACAATAGCCTAGAGCTGACCAAAGCCTTGTGAGTGGATTTGGTAGATGGATACTGAAAGAAGTCCATCATATATCTATCTATCTATCTATCATATATATATATATTTATATATATCATCATCATCGTTTAGCGTCCGCTTTCCATGCTAGCATGGGTTGGACGGTGCAGCTGGGGTCTGGGAAGCCAGAAGGCTGCACCAGGCTCCAGTCTGATCTGGCAATGTTTCTACAGCTGGATGCCCTTCCTAACGCCAACCACTCCATGAGTGTAGTGGGTGCTTTTTACGTGCCACCGGCACAGGTGCCAGACGAGCTATATATATGTGCGTGTCTTTGTCTCTGTTTGTTCCCCTCACCACTGCTTGACAACTGATGTTGGTGTGTTTGCGTCACTGTAAGGCTTAGCAGTTCAGCAAATGAGTAAAGTACCAGGTTTTGAAAACATAAGTACTGGGGTTGATACATTTGACTAGAAATTCTGCAAGGCAGTGGTCTCCTGGATACAAACCAGCATCATTGCTATACAAGTAGTGTCCCTCATTTTCAGATCTCCATGAAAACATGTTAAGCTATGAGGGTTGATGACAAGATGGGCATCAAGCTGGAGAAAATCTGCTTCAACAAATTTTATCTGACCCATGCAAGCATGTAACCGTAGGTGTTAAAATGATGGTGATGGTGGTGGCTGTTATACCAGGCCAACATGTAAGCATCATACAATCTGAAAGAGAACTCCTTTGATATCAGCAGTGATAACTCTCTCAACATTTTCTACTGGTACTTACTTTGGAAACTGTACTTTTGGAACACTCACTTTAACATGAATTGGGCCACTTTGGTCAAAAGAAAAAAAAAACCTATCAGCTACTTCGAGGTGAGAGAAGTGTGTTCTTGGCTAGCATGTATGTGAATGTGTGCGTCTCTCATAATAATGATAAAATACTATATTGTTGCCTAATTATTAATTGGTTTCATACCAGAAGTTGAGGACTAACTCCAGCAATATATGTATATGTATGTATACACACACACACACACACACACACACACATATGTATGTATATACACACACACGTATATGTATGTATATACACACACGTATATGTATGTATATATACACACACCTATATGTATATGTATGTATATATACACACACACACACATATACGTATGTATATACATATATATATAAAATGATTTCTGAATTTTCCTTTTTTTTTGTTTTGTTTTTAGGAGAAGGACACAACAGTAGTGAAATTATTTGTTGATACAGATAAAAAGCCAGTAAAGGCAAACAAGGTTCGTCTCCAAGACGTGAAAACTGAGAGAGTTCCCTTGAATAGCTACGCAGATATGCCATTAAATATTTGTTCAACAGTGGCGGTAAATGATGTGCCAGAAGAGCCTGTAGAGTTTGAGGATAGACCAAATGGTTACCTTGGTCTCATGTAAAGTATCAGCACTGACACCAACATCACCACTAACATCAACACCAATGCCACTACTACAACTACTACTACCACCATAACTGCAGAATTCTTTTCCTTTTGCTGGATTCGAAATCCAATACAAACCCAAAAAGAACTGACAATAAACAGCAACAACAAAAACAAAAAAAAGGGGAAGGGATTGTTGTTTGGTTGTAAGCTAATTTTCTGTTTTGTTTTCTCCCTGAGGGACGAGGCAAGCAGAGAGGGTATTGTTAGTCTTGGCCCCTCTCTGCGCCCACATCCACGTAAGTGTATGTCTTGTGGCCTCCTGACACATGTTGGATGTTAAACACAGGATACCACCAACAGTAAGATTCCTGTAGCCTTTCACACACCAGTCTGTTCATAATAGTTCTACCAAGATTAGGGCCTATATCAGTTTATTTTTAAATAGGTGTTCTTTCTAAAATGGATATTTCTTCAGTGATTTCTGTCAAGATTTAATTCATCTAGAACTAAATCTGTTCATATCTAACTTCCTCCTGATGTACTTTTACCTAGATGTTAATTTCCCTGATATATCTTTACCTAGATGTTAGTTCACCCAGATGTATTCTTTATATATATAATAGTTCATCTAGATGTAACCTTATCTAATTGTTAGTCCATCTTAATGTAACTCTGTATTATCTGAAATTCATTGTGGTCTTCCAAAAACTATTATAAATTAAAGAAGATGGGCAAAAGCACAATCATTCACCTCTCAATTACATTACCACAACTACAGATGACATCGAAGCTACATCACATATACTTTACTGTTATATCATTGTTTTGTAGCTACTTTGGCTAATTGTATTGCAGCTACTTCACAGCTGTATCACAGCTATAAAATACATTTATAACAGTTGCATCATATCCATTTCATAGCTACATCTAATCCACATCACTATATCAAAACTATAATACAACTACATCACAGACATGTCCCACCTTTGTCACTGTATAATAAATCATATTAATAGCTACTTCATAGCTGTGTCATAACAATGTCATTACATCATAAACTACGTTACAGTGGCATCATGGAAGTCCCACTGTAATCTCACATTGCTCTATGAATCTATGGCAGCAACATCAAGAGCAACAAGTGGACTTGTAAATGTGGGATTACCACATGTTAATACAGATATGTTTGAACAAAATAGATAAAGTTAAGTTTAGAGGAAGCTAATTAGGTAAATACTGTTAATCTCATCAATATAATTAGTGTCTGTAGATGGCCCCCTTTGACCACTGCAAAGTGCATATTAAAACATGTTGATGAGGTCATTTGTTGTTGGGATTTCGTCCCTATGTTAGAATCTGTGTTTAAACTATTGAATCTTTATTATGATCTTTGCTTCTGTTATGAACATTGTTACTGGTGTTTGATAAATCAGAGATATTCAGTTTTTAAGGCATTGACAGAGTTGGGTGAATCTCTGAAGATAACAAGCCACATGTGTATGTGTATGTCTCTCTTAGTGATTTACACATGAAAATGATACATCACATGTATGTATCTCTCCCTCAACGAACAGTCTTATGAAGATGACACACCAGACATGTGTATGTGTGTATATCTCCCTTGCTGAACTGTTCTACGAAGATGACAAACAACACATTATATGTGTGTCTGTCTGTGAGTCCTTCAAAAGAACTGTTTTTACACATCTCTTATTTGTTTCCAGTCAATTCAACCATTCATTAACATTTTTCTCAATTGACATTCACAACATGCATTTTTTTAACAAAAAACAAAGCATTTTATTTACTTTACTTTTGTTCATCTGACACAGTTTTTGTAGACGCTTAGATCAATGCATCTGACTCATCTTCGTGTCTGGCAGACTGTAGTAACACAATGGATTAGCAACCTTTTGAAAACAAGAGAAAATAGTTGTCTAACTCCCTTAGTGTGATTATTAGGGTAATAGATTAGCAGAATTGCTTGATCATTGGAAAAAAGGGCATTGCAGTTTTTCTTCTGGCATTTTACATTCTGAGTTAAAATCCTGCTAAAGTCAGCCCTGCCTTTCATTCCTTTGGGTTTAGTAAAATAAGGCTCAAGTCAAATATTGAGTTGATTTGACTAACTCCACCCCTACCCTTACCCCTAAATTTGTGGTGTTGTACCTATGTTAGAAACAATTATTATGGTTTGGTAAAATGAGGTCAACTCTGCTTTTCATCCTTCTGGGAACAATAAAATACCAGTGATGTAATTGACTGCTCCTTCCTAGTCAAATCTGTGGCCTTGCACACATGTTAGTAATTCTTCTTATTTTTAAAACCCTGAAGGTGGTAAGCTAGCAGAATTGTTAGCGCATTGGATAAAATGCTTAGTGGCCATTGCTTCCAGCTCTCTGCATTTTGAGTTCAAATTCTGCCAAGGTCTACTTTGCTTTTCAACTTACATAGTTGATGAAATAGTAAAGCACCAGTTGAACATCGAGGCCACTAAAATTGTTGGCCGAAATTTGAAACCATTATTTTTGTAATTACTGTCTTCCAAATTCGCTCACCGATCTCAGATTAAAGTAAAACAATATTTAACCTCTCTCACTTCTTCATTTTCCATCTATTTCTTTTTTTCTCCCTTGTTCCCATTCTAGTTCTTAATGGATAGGAGTGTGTGGGGGGAGCAAAAACAGAAAAAAAAAAAATAATGAAGAAGCCTCACCAGCCATGACAACTAATACAGCTCTGTTTCCATGTTGCTAAACCAATGTGGACTTACTTTGAAAAATTTTTATTCTCTGAAAACATACATGTACCTTAACTTTGATTCCTTGCTGATGTTTTATCAGGGTTCATTCAATACATCAAGGCTAAAACTCTTAATGAACAACAACTAATAATAATGTTACTATTTGTAATGATCAACTGGACTTTGTATCTAGAACTCTTTGTTGAAAGTATTGTTTCTGAATATTATTCCGGAGCCGTCTCTGTTTACAGCAAGTCATTGTGTTGTTCATAGAAAGATGAGGAATCAACTGCAAGTGAGCTTTAAAGTAAGGCATTCTAACCAGGTTTGCTTGTCTTCCTGTTTGTTTATCTGCCTCTTTGTCTTTCATTCCTTCCTACCCTCACTTCCTAATGTCGGTAAATAAGCATCAGTGCTAACACTGATGCAGGGAGCATCAGGAAAGCAGCCAATTGAAAATAATTACATTGAATAAAGTGAACCTCGTCATGTAAACAAATGAACTCTGCATGCCAACATCTACAAGATTTGCATTTTTAAACATGGTGACTGACTGCTTTTTGAAACCAAATTAGATTCATCGTGAATGATTTCTTTTTGTAAGATGAGAAAATAGCAGAATGACTGTTAAGGTATGTAAATGGGACAAAAGTTCCCATTTTTTTTTGAATCTTTGATGATTTTTATATTTTTTTTTATTTGGTTTTGTAAGTTGTGTATAAAAAGGGAATAGATTACTGGGGTGTAAAAATGTGATGTTTTTTTTTTGTTACTAAACCTCTTTCTTCGTTGTCGTCATTGTCTTTCCAATTGTTGCAGAAAAATGTTAGCACTGGTTTTAATTTAACCTTAAATTGAGGAGGTGATTTCTCAGTGAAAGATGATAGTTTTTGAAGAGTGGCTGAGCAGTTGAATGATAAAGCAGAGGGAACCATTGTACATATGAATGTATGTATGTGTGTGACTGAGTGAGTGTGTATGTATGTACATGCATCTGTGTATAAATATGTATATAAAAGGCAGGTATGTATGTGTGCTTGACTTGGAGAATTTGAAGTTTGGGCTGTGGGAAGTATTGGATAGGGCAAAAATTAATCAAAAGTGGAACATACAGTGGATATAGAAATGACTATTTGGAGATACTCATGAATGCATATCAGTTAGATTTAGCAGGAGTACAATTATTATTATTTTTATTATTAATCACATATATTGGCGTTAGGAAGGGCATCCAGCTGTAGAAACACTGCCAGATCAGACAGGAGCCTGGTGCAGCCTCCATGGCTTACCAGACCCCGTCCAATATAGCTTGGCACCATTGACGTCGCAGCTCATTTATTAACGTGCAAGTGGCTGAGCACTCCACAGACACGCGTACTCCTAACGTAGTTCTCAAGGAGATTCAGCGTGACTCAGAGTGTGACAAGGCTGGCCCTTTGAAATACAGGTACAACAGAAACAGGAAGAAAGAGTGAGAGAAAGTTGTGGTGAAAGAGTACAGTAGGGTTCACCACTACCCCCTGCCGGAGCCTCGTGGAGCTTTAGGTGTTTTCGCTAAATAAACGCTCACAATGCCTGGTCTGGGAATCGAAACAGTGATCCTACGACTGCGAGTCTGCTGCCCTAACCACTGGGCCATTGCGTCTCCATACACACATATGGAGGTTGGTTGAAAAATTCATAGGCCGATTGAGATACTCACAGAATGTGACCAAATAAAGCTTATTTTTCAACTCAGTCCCCCCTTGTGTTCCATGCACTTCTACCATCAGCGTTGCAGTGTTTGGATCCCATTGGTGAAGCAGGTTAGGAAACCAGTTGGATCTGCCTCAAACAGTGTCAGATTTTCCTGTGATGTGATCAGCCTGGTACACTTCTGGTCAGGAATCAGAAGATGTAGTACCCAGCAAGCAGAAACCTTCATGCACAAATTCATTGTGCAGAATATTCTCAACTCCCTCGTGGGATCTTCTAATAGCATTGGCTATTTGATTTATAGTCAGTTGCTTGTCATCCCTCACCATGTAGCGAACACGTTTTCCTCGGTGGTGACAGTTGCCAAGACATTTAGACCTTGGGTCATCCTCAAGACGTCCCCCCACCAAATTCAGCCACCTACATTTGCACTGTTCATAAAGCTGGAGTGTCATCCCCTAACACAGCAACCTATATCAGCATGAATGCTGTTGGGAGCTAAAGCCTTTTTCCTGCAGGTGCTTGATAACGTCACGATGTCAAATATTGTTCATTTTCAAGAGAAGTTGGTACTAGTTACTTTTGAAGTCTTCTCTGAACAGTCAAATGTCAGTTCACCTGGAAAGAAACAACTACATCACAGAATGCAAGTAAGATTTCTCAGCTCTAGCGTCATTCCCTCATAGTCAGCCTGTGAACTGTTCAGTGTGTATGTGTGTACTCTTAGTGAAAAGTGATGAAATGAAGCTATTACCTGTATCTGCATGCGTGCGTGTGTGTGTGTGTGTGGAGATGCACATAGCAGTGTTGGTGTATATATATTTTCTCCATATCTAAATGCACTGCCTCCCCACCACAACTGCTTGTTTCCAATTTCAACTGTGATGTTATGAATGGCAGCATATCTTGATAACGAGGTTTTTTTTTTTTGTATGATGAGTTGGAGGACAATGATGATGATGATGACGATGATGCTATGACTTTCAAAACGTGCTAAGTTCCATGTATATAAATATACACGTTTTCTTTATAAAAATCTTGTTCATTGTCTATGTATATATAAATATATTTGTCAAATGCAGTTCGTTTGAATATGTAAAGTGTTGGAGATGTCAAGCTACATACACATATATACAAGGTGTGGTGAATAAATTGTCTAAATTATGCGAAAATGAAAGTAACATTGACATCTCATTTTAACAAATATATTTTTCAAAATTACATAAAAATATCGTAAAATACTAATGAGTAAATTTATTCAATAAAATTGCCATTGGCTTCAACCAGTCTCCATATGATTTCAGAATCTTCTGGACGGTCTCCTTGTTTGAGTTGGTGAATGCTGTCATAAGCCTTGCCCTCAGATCCTCCTTGGTCACTCAACTGCGCCCCACATATAATAATCAAAACGGGTTGCAGCCTGAAGAATAAGGTGGCTGCCTAATTCTTCAGACAGCAACCCGTTTTGATGGCCAAGTGGTGTGATCGCAGAAATTGTCTGACATCCATGACTGGGTTCCCCTACCTGTTACCAGACATATAGTCTTCTAGCAGCTAACCCTTTTGACCCAGGGCAGCACTACCGCCTCCAGGCACTTGATGTAGGGCCTCCGTGTTAAGTCTGAAGCCGTGTGGGAAGATGAATGGCGGCATGATGTCGCCATCACTAGTGATTACGCCAAACACCATGATTTGATTTTTATCACTCTTGGTACATGGCAAGCCAATGATTGTTCTGTGTTCACCATCTGATCCTAGGAGAAATCTTTCTCGTCTCAGAAAAACCAAAGCATGTTCGGTTGGAGGGGATGCTTGAGTTTATTCAAAAGCTTTGTAGCATGGTTTTCCCTCTTGTCCTTGATGGCTTGGGATAAAAATTGGCCCTTCCTCATCTTGTATGAGGAATACTGAATGTCTTCATGCATTACCTGCCTTGATAAGAAACTGAGACACTCTCATGTCCTGGATCTCACCAACAAATTCAGGAATTCATTTCTTATCAGTACAATCAGTGAGTTTTCCCAGCTGCTGCACCTTCGTAATCACCATTAGACTCATCAAACTCTTTCCAAAATCCTCTGCACTGTTCTCAGATTGACATCCAAACACTCTGAGGTATTCGTAGTGAAGCTTCTGGCATGAATGCCAAACAGTACAGCATGTCGTTTCCAAATTTCTGGCAGAGTGAAGTGCGTCATGGTGCTGTTTTTCTCACAAACAGTGCCCAACTGACCCTACTACACTGTATAGTTGACATGCATGAAATTAAAAATATAAGATGGTGACAATTTACCCATCACACCCTGTATATTATACACACATATGTACAAACACATAGAATTTTCATCATAGCCTTTATTTTCTAGATAAACTTGTTCAGTATTTCCCCAATGCTGCATGCCTTATCTTCAATACAGTCTCTTACTCTCTTGTCTTATAAGTAGATAGACGATCATACTATGTTATGGCTATTAAAACTAACCCCTTTCTGCTTTAGTAAAGGCCTCTCATAGAAACAATATTGATCTGTCAGTCTAATATACATACACACACACAAATTTAATTCACTTACCACAAATGAATAAAATTAAACTCTATTTTAAATCCTTTATTTGTCATTTGGAGAGTCAAACTACTTTTAGTTCATTATTTGTCATCAGTTTTTTTTTTTACTATTTGGTTCAACAACAGAACCCCTTTCTGTGATATTTTCATTTGATTCATTACTTCTTTTATGTTGTTTTGTTTTGGGTCCCTGGCGTGGATTAAACTCCCGTAAACCAAAATTTCTTTCTTTTTAATCATCAATCATATCTTTCACTCTTTGGTTTCTTTTCCTTCTATATTTATTATCTTTGGTCCCTGGCGTGAATTGAAACCCCGTAAACCAAAATCCTTTTTTATCACCAATTTTTTCCCTTGTATTGTCTTTGGTCCCTGGCGTGGATTGAAATCCCGCAAACCATTATTTATTATTTCATCACACACACACACACGCTACTATATACATTTTATTAACCCAGATACCAATTGTCTCTCCAACAAACCTAAAATGTCTATAGTAAGAGTACAAGCAACTTACTCCACCTCTAGATATTTATAAATAAATATTTTATACCCCCATTATTGGTAACAAACGCTAGATTAATGATGTAAAACATGGCTATGTTGTATAATATTGTTAGCTATAGATTCAGTTGATACAGCTTAGCTTAGCTGTCATCCTTTCTCTTTATGTAACAGTAGAAAACTGTTTTACTGGAACCATCTCCGCAAATACTTCAAACAATATTCAAACTGCATTCCGATATACATTTTGTAAAAAAAAAAAAAAATTTTTTTCATAAAAAAAATGACCTTTTTTTGCTATTTTTTCATCGTTTATACTGCTGTCACTGAAGATAGATTTTGTATACCAAAATATCACATGAGGAAGTCTAATTAGTTCGGCTTCAACCATAACTTGTTTCTGTCAGAATCAACCACACGGGATGGCAAAAATTCCTAGGTTTATTCCCTGTAATATCTCATTTGACAAATTATCTTCAGTGACGGAATAATGTTTTGTCTTTTTTTTTCTTTTCTTACCAAACTGCTCATTGTTTTAATTGAACTTTTTTTAAAGTTTGTATTTATGTTCATATTAATGATACACAACCATATGTTGAGTATACATTGATATCAAAGACCTCTATATATAACATGTATGAATATTGCTATTGATGAAATATACAATGTATATGTAATTGCTATCAATATAGCACATGTATGTATATTGATGTTAGTGACATACATGCAAGTGTATACTACAGCCTATACACCATAATTTAAACAGTGGAGCAGATAGAGAAGGAAAACAAATGACCTACATTATTCTTACTGTCTGCTTCACTAGTTATGGACTGAAAACTGTTCAGATGTTTTTTTTAAAAATATTTTATTTGGATGTAAATCAATAAAAATGTCGGTGTAAATTAATTCATATCTTTATTATTTATTATTGTGCTACTTACATTGGTGTTGCTTTGTTTAAATGGCCTGTTCTACATGGGTCAGCTGAAAACTTCATAGGCCGACCAAGATACCCATGTCAAAGGTAAGCAAATGAAGTTTATTTTTCAACATAGTCTATACACTCCTGTTAGTATTGCAGGACAAAAAACAAGAGTTACTTCCCTTAGAACAAGAGTTATCTCCCCTATGGTCCCATTACGGGACGAAAAACAGTCACTTCCCTTAGAACAAGAGTTTACCACAACTCTCGTACCTGCATTTCAAAAGGCCATCCTTGTCGCACTGTGTCATATAGACATTACATTACTGTAACGCTAGATAACACAAATATGCCCCCATGTTCTTAAATATGCCCCCATGTTCTTGCTTCAAATGCCTAAAAGGAATTTTTGCAATACATCAATTCATCTCAAAGAATAAACGAGTCAAACATTATGTATTTCTATAGTTTATTTCACACCATCATCGCATTGTATTGACTGATGAGAGAGAGAGAGAAGGATATAATACTTGGTCATGTGTAACATCTAATACCTGATTATCTGCTCAGCCAACAACACAAAACAGCACGAGACGTAAGACACTAGGAATTAAAACTCCCAAAAGAAAAAAACAAAACAAAACAAAATACAATAAAATAAAGAGATGTAAAACATCTTACAATCCAAACTAATGTATTTCTTTCTTGCTTTTACTTTTGGGAGTGAGGGGGTGGGGGAGACATCTTCTTCTTATCGTGTTTTTTTATTTATTTTCATTTTGCTTTTCCCCCCCGCCACCTACAATTATATATCACAGACTGGCAAAGATTATAATCTTTTGCTGCATTTCTTCGAAATATAGATTTATATTCATCATATCCCACATTACTCTCTCTCTTACATAAAGACACACAGACACACACATGCACAGAACTACTTTCGAATATTATACAAGTGTGTGCAGACATAGACATATATACACATACACACACCATTAATTATATACATCATCATTATTATTATCATTGATTGGCAGAATCATCAGAGCATTGGACAAAATGCCTAGATGTATTTCTTCTAGCTCTTAACATTCTGGTTTCAAATCCCACCAAGGTCAACTATACTTAATTCCCCCTGGGGCCGAGAAAAGTAAGTACCAGTCAAGCACTGGGGTTGACCTAATTGATTGCTCCCTTCCTCCAAATTTCAAGTCTTGAGTCTAAATTAGAAACTACTATCCTTATTGTAATTATTATTATTATTATTATTATTAAGATGTGTGTCTGTACTTCACTGACAGGCAAACAGCTGTATGAGCACTATCATTTCTGAAATTATTAATTAATTAATTATAGCAATACAAACTTTCAATATTTATCGATAATAATAATTTCTAGAAAATGTAACATGTCTATCTGCCTGCATGTATGTATTTATTTACATATAAATGTTTGTGTGTCCCCCTAATGTATCCCTTGCTGTATGGAACTATTGCACCCTCTGAAAATCATGTAAGATTCAATTCTGTAATGCAAAACCCTTTTCTCAGTTACATGCTATATGGTTCTTGACCATAGAATCAAAAGGAAAATTAATATTGACTTACAGAACTCTAATGCTACAGAAAAATTCTCAGAATTTCAATAATCCCCAAGCATGAGCAATACCTACATTTAAACACAAACACACGCATTTAATTGGCAGAAGTTACATAGTGACTCAAGGGCTGAGAGTTTCATGCATTGACATTTTACATGCATATATATATATATATATACATACATACATGTATATATAGATACATACACATATATATATTCATGCATACATACAAATATGTACATACACACGTACACACATATACACATACATGCATACACAAATATATACACATACATGCATACAAATATATATATATACATATGTTTATATACATACGTATATACATATGTATATATACGCATATATGTATATATATACACATATACATGAGAATGTCAAGGCTGTATTCACACTAAAGTACAAGAGTGTGCATAAGAAACAAGTGTTCTATAGATTCAATATAAAAAAGGAAATGATGGGGGGGGGGTCTGTGTGTGGAGCATGAGATAGTTATATACAAATATATACACACACAGCTTATATATATATATCATTAAAATAAACAAAATTTAATAAGAAACAATAAAACAACAAAGTAAAATATGAATTATATATAAAGAAAAACAAAAGAAAAAGATGCAGTCTCTTGAGAGAAGTCATGGTGGGAAAGAGATTTGTGGAAGGGGACAAGAATATGGCTACTTGGACTCTGCAGATACCAGGGAGGAAACAAATACATGTGTATGTACACACATACATGCACACACACAGAGAGAGCTGATACCTTGTTACTTAAGAACCATGGAATTCTGTGAGTCCTCCAAATGGAAATAACTAATAAATTTCTTAATTTTCCACATTTCTTTTTGTATTTTTTTACTTCAAACTACACGAACATACACACACACAATCACAGAGAAAGGGTCACCGTAAATAGCCTTGCTTCGTTTCAAGCTCAACAAGACTTCATCTGGGAGTTGAAGAGATGAAGAAAAATTTGACTAATAAGGGCTGCGGGAGAGAGAGAGAGAGATAGAAAGGGGTAATGGGTGTGGGGAGAGGAAAAATAGAAGGGGTGGATTAAAGACACATGAAATAGAAAGAAGAAGATTCCAAGACAAATAATGCAAATAGTGTTTCGTATGAATGCCCATCCCCCTTACCCCTTGTAAGGGAGCAGGAATAAGCAAATAATCTCACCAGGAAGGAAGTAATTAGAGGGTCACATTGTCTGCTACAGTCTTCCATCTTATTTTGATTAAGACAAACTTTCAACGTTGCTGTATTTAGAGGCTTAGATCTTTGTTGTTGTTATCGCCATGGATAGCAAGAAAGTGTTGGAAAAGTCTCGAAATTATATTTAAAGAATGTGGCACAATTGTAGGCAGTAACAGTCCTCTTCTCTTGTAGGAACTGACTTCCTCCTTGGTATCACTTGTGATGTTGAGGTGAGTCGCCAGCTAAAGTTTCTTGTAACTGTTTCTTCTTAAACATTTTCCAACACACACACACACACACACACACACACAGATGGCCACACAAGCAAAAAATTAACAGCCAGCCACATACACACACGCATACATACATTAACACACACACTTGTACACACATGCATCAACATGTGTACGTGTGTGTATGTGTGCAGGAAGCTGAAGACATGCAGTGATATCAGTTGTCTACATCATTTTATCTTTTAATCATGCCTGGCAATGGGTCTTTGTGCTGTCTCTGCTGTGTTGTGAGGAAGATACTGTTTCTCAAGCTTCAGACACAGACCCTGCAACAGAAAGACAAAAATATTAAAAATAACAAAACCCACAACCAAATGCCAATATCTCCTGATGGAACAAAGAATCTGAGTCAACCTCAGCATAGGAGTGGCACTTATTGACTCTGGGTGACAATTGCTCTGTAATTGCTTTGTAATGTGGGTTGCCCTGAAAGTGATTATATTGACCCCAGTGCATTACTGGTACTTAATTTATCGACCCCGAAAGGATGAAAGGCAAAGTCGACCTCGGCAGAATTTGAACTCAGAATGTAGCGACAGACGAAATACCTATTTCTTTATTACCCACAAGGGGCTAAACACAGAGGGGACAAACAAGGACAGTAAAAACAGATTAAGTCGATTATATCTACTCCAGTGTGTAACTGGTACTTATTTAATCGACCCCGAAAGGATGAAAGGCAAAGTCGACCTCGGCAGAATTTGAACTCAGAACGTAGCGGCAGACGAAATACCGCCAAGCATTCTGCCTGGCGTGCTAACGTTTCTGCCAGCTCACCGCCTTACAAACCTGTTGCTCAAAGTGCAATAGATGGTAGAGAAATTAGAAGGATGGTTTCTGATTTAGGAACAGGCCAGCAATTTTGAGTGGAGGGGGAGCATTCAATATCACTGACTCCAGTACTTGGCTGGTGGCTTATTTTAATGACCCTGAAAGGATCATAGGTAAAGTTGACCTTGGGGCTTGTACTCAAAATATAAAGAGTTGGATTTAATCAACTGTTCTATCTTACAAGATTGGTGGTCTTGTACTTATATTACAACCCTGGGGGAAGCAAAAAATAGAAATGAAATTAAAGTTGGCTAAGGCAAAGTATGTAGATAGAGAAATAGAAAGGTATAGGGTGTGTGTTTATATATATATATATATATGTATACGTGTATATATGTATGTACATATTTGTATATATGTATGTATATATATATTTGTGTATGTACATATTTGTATATATATGTGTATGTACATATTTGTATATATATATGTGTATGTACATATTTGTATATATGTATGTATATATATATATTTGTGTATGTACATATTTGTATATATGTATGTATATATATTTGTGTATGTACATATTTGTATATATGTATGTGTATGTATCTATATGTGTATATGCACATGCACAGAAATTCTATTTCTAGCAGGTCAGGAAATCATATAGGTACAGCCCAGAGTGTATACATACACACAGATAGATGTTTGCAAGCACGTGCGTGTGTGTGTGCAAGAGAGGGACCGAAAGGGACAGACAGAGAAATGTGTGTGTGTGGTGATGATGGGTTAAGTATACTAACCTTTATTGAATGTTAATGTTTCTGCTCCAAACTGGGCGTCTTGTTCATAGCTTGTCCCTGATATTGACCTTGACCTCTCATTACTGCTGTCATACACACTTGAAACTGGTTTATGGTTTGACAGAAAGGTGTCGTCCAGATCATCTTCAAAATCCTCTTCATCACTAAATATAGAAAAACGAAAAACAGTGAGCTGGAGTCACAAAACTATACTATAGATGCAGCATGAAGCTTTGTCAGCGAACAGGTCGCGGTCTCAAAGCGACGAAAATGTTTTGACAAATTAAATTTAAATGTTGAAGTGAATCTAACGGTTTTTGTGTGTTTCTTAAATGGCTTATAAACATCTTCCACGCTGCAATTGTTTTCATTCCAGCACATGATCTCAGATCAAGTCACTCGCTATGCAAGTACATCTCCGTAATATACTATAGAATAAATGGTAAATGCTTCCTTCTCTTTTTCTCATTCAACTGATATTCTCTGAGTCTCACTCCTTACCCCCAATCTGTCACATTATTCTCATTTCATTGCATTCACCTTTTCCATTGCTCTTCTATCTGATTCTTTCTCCCTCTGAGATCTCTTCAAGACTTAGATAGGATGGGGTTATCGCCCTTAGATTCGTTCCAGTCGGCAATATCTATGGCTCTAATTAACAAATCGGGAATCCACGAGTCGTTGATTAGAGCTGTAAAATATTTGCTGACCGGAACCAATTTAAGGGCAATAATCCCATCCCAAGTAAAGCATGGAAATTTGTTTTTTGCTTACAAAATTAACTGACTGTAACGTTTTTCTATCTCCTGTTTGAAAAGTGGTCATACGCCTGCAGCCATCAGTCTAAGGAGCTGTCTATAAGGTTAAGCGCTTTATAGCGGCCGTCGTTGGCTGTTCAAGTGCTTGTTATTAAATGGAAAAATAGTATGAATCACCATAAAACATTTTTGCATATAAAAATACTGGGTACTACTAGCGAACAGTGCACGCACACATGTAGTCGCGCCTCCACGTTAGCTAGTCGTGACTAGTCGATCCTGCAACGACTACCTAGCAAAGTAAATAAAACACAAAATGAATAATTTTTTTTTACACGAAGTAAATAATTTTTGTTAAACAAAGTAAATAAAACACAAAAACACAAAGTAATTAATTATTTAAACAAAGTAAATAATACACAAAAATACGAAGTAAGGATCGACTAGTCATGACTAGCTAGCGCGTGCGCGCACCGGCACCACAGTTCGCTAGTAGTACCAAAATATTGTTTGTTCTGTGTTCGACTTTTGGGGTGGAAGCATGTGGTAAGATACAAAAAAAAAAACGTATGTTTACATACAAGGAAAGTTCTGTTTTTAGCTTATGTACTGAAAGAAGTAACATGTGAACAGGTCGCGGTCTTAAAGCGACGAAAATATTTTGACAAATTAAACTTAAATGTTGAAGTGAATCGAACGGCTTTTGTGTGTTTCTTAAATGGCTTATAAACACCTTCCACGCTGTAAATATTTATATTACAGTATGTATAAATGTGTGTGAAGAGACCAGTTTGAGAATACGTATGTGATAACAAATTAATCTTCGTTTACAAACCGTGTCTTGTGCTGAGGTGAATGGACAGGTAACACATTGAATGTGAAGCTGCACTGAAAACGTGTCTTCGTTTCTTCAGTGTATCAGAACGAGGCTGGTGTATCAAAACGAGGCTAGCTACATCATCAATATATTGGTCTGCTGTGCAGGACATCTGTAGCACGTCTGGTCACATTACTATGCCTAAGTTATGTAGCTTTGCTACAGCTTTATAGATATGAAATCAGTGGTCATTCTATGACCAGCCATATAATTAACTTCTTGTAAAGTACATTACTGCTCCAATATTTAGTGTGCTACTTTTTTGGATGGATATATATATATATATACACACACACACACACATATATAGACATACATACACACATATATACACGTGTGTATATATATATATATATATATATATAGTTAATCCAAACAAGAAAGCACAAAAAACACAACAACGAGAGGACGTGGAACAAATATAGTATTACTGGACGCTCATGAAAGAAGGGGGGTTTAACGTTTCGAGCGGAGCTCTTCGTCGGAAACATAGAAGGAAAGACAGAGGAAAACACACACATATATATATACATATATATACAGGAGCAAAACGGCCACGTTCGGATGGTTCGCTTACATGCCACCGGCACTGGTATCACAGCTACAATTTCCATTGATGTTGGTTGATTTCGATTTCAATTCTGATTCTTGCTTGCCTCAACAGGTCTTCACAAGTAGAGTTTTGTCTCCCAAGAAGGAAAGATATGCATAAGTGGACTGGCTACATCCCAGGTAGAGGCCATGGGTTATGGTCTCACTTCTCCTGCCGGGTCTTCTCACGTACAGCATACTTCCAGAGGTCTCGGTCTCTAGTCATTTCCTCGGTGAGACCTAAAGTTCGAAGGTCGTGCTTCACTACGTTGTCCCAGGTTTTCCTGGGTCTACCCCTTCCACAGGTTCCCTCAACCGCTAGGGTGTGGCACTTTTTCACACAACTATCTTCATCCATTCTCGTCACATGACCATACCAGTGCAAACGTCTCTCTTGCACACCACAACTGATGCTTCTTAGGTCCATCTTTTCTCTCAAGGTACTTACACACTGTCAAGTATGAACACTGACTTTACACATCCGTCGGAGCATACTGGCTTCATTTCTTGCGAGCTTAGGCATATCCTCAGCAGTCACGGCCCATGTTTCACTACCATGTAGCATGGCTGTTCGTACACATGCATCATACAGTCTGCCTTTTACTCTGAGCGAGAGGCCTTTTGTCACCAGCAGGGGTAAGAGCTCTCTGAACTTTGCCCAGGCTATTCTTACTCTAGCAGTTACACTTTCAGCACACCCACCCCTGCTACTGACTTGGTCACCTAGGTAACGGAAACTATCAACTATTTCTAGTTTTTCGCCCTGGAATGTGGTGGAAGTTGGTCTTTGCGCATTTTCAGTGTTTATTGCTCCTGAGCATGGAAAGCGGACATTAAATGATGATGATGATATATATACATACATACACACCTACATATATACATACACATACATATATACATACACACTCATACATTACATGCATGCACACACACATATATATATACACACACATACACATGAAGTATACAATATATAAGTATAAATACAATAGATATGTACAAAGTATATACATGTATATACACACAATGGACAGTAGATAACTTACCTGTAAGACAGGTAACTCTCGTCATCTTCATCAGTCTCAACACTTTCTTCCAGAGCTGCCTGCAGTCCAGAAATCCTCTTAAAGGCCAACTTCAGGTCAGACTGGCTCTGGTCATAATCAATCTCTAAGTCTGTCAAACGACTTTCCTGAAATACATACACACACAATCAGGTCACAAAAGGTAAAAATGACTTAAAAAAAACATAATTTAATGAAACTACAAATTACTGGTTGGTATAATAATTAATTAATGGTTGGGAGAATGAAGTTGAAGAGTTGGGCTGATAATTATGTGGCCACATGTTCAAACATCACCATAGCTACAACACGCAGTTGTAGGAAGGAGATACCTTCTTAATGGTAGCAACAGAAAAACAAGGGCACCAAGCAACCTTGGAAAAAAAAACATGCAAAATAGGGGAAAAAAAAACGAAAAAAAAACAAGCCCGTTACATTTCGTGTCACCACATCTGTTACAGTGTCATCATAACCTTGCTACAAAGACAGTGTAACACAGCCAAGCCTGTTACACAATCATGTTTTAAAAGCTGTGTAACAAAAGTAATCGTGGTACACAGTGGCACATCATAACTATGCAGCAAATAGAGTCACAAAACCGAACCACATCTATATATATAAAACTCAACTTGTGTGTCTGTGAGTTTAACTTCCCGGCACATCTCCTCCTAGCCAACAAATCGTAGAACCAACAAAAATGGCTCACTTAAAGTTTAGGTGAATGAAAATTGAACTGCGCTATTTCTGTTCTGAAATTCATCTCACAAGTGCAAAAATCGATAATGTGTTTGTTTAGGCCTTATCCCATGCATTGAATAGTGAACTTTACTCAGTCAGCTGTTTGACGTGAACTGTGTTCATCATGCGTGCAAGCATGCGTAAATTGCATGAAAAATAAAAAAGCATGATATAAAAACGAATTGCCGTAAACATTGTAGAAATTCAGCAAAGAAATGAATTTTCGGGATGTATAATGGAGGGTTTTTTCGTATTAATCATTTGGACTTTGTGAACACATACCAATTGTTTTCATAACATTTTTAACGTTTTGAATTAAATGTGACCATTTTGCATTGAGTCTGCAGTTTAAATCACTTTAACCAAATTTTAGCAGGCCGGATTTTTGATCATCACGATACATCGCCAGCGACTCCCTGAAACTCTCCCCTGAAATCCCCGTTGAGAAATCTATAATATATATATAATAATACTTTGAATGTGACTCCTGAGAAAGAGTAAAAGTAATTATCCGATGAACGACGGGTATTACTGCTAGTTATTTTATATTTCTGAGATGAGCATTTTATATACCAAATTTATGTACCAAACAATGTCACTAAAAATACTGAAAAACAACAAAGGCATGTGATATGATATATATTACCAGTTCCTGTTTCTTGTGATTTGTCTCTAATTCTCTCTTTTGTAGTTCTCCCGTCTCCTCCCGGATGTCCCTTATCTGTCGTTGCAGCTTCTTCTGCTTCTCTTCAGACTGGTGCCTCAATTCGGCCACACGGTCACGCTCCTCCATCACCTTCTCCAGCTGTTCTTTCATCCGAGCCAAATTTGACTGGAAATATATCATATAATTATGTATATATGTGTGTGTATACTTCAGTGAGTGAGTGTGTGTGTATGTGTGCATGTACATACGCATGTGCATGCTTATATATGCGATGGCTGTCAACTCATAACTGAGAAAGACCAACCACTGACCATAAAAAACATTATACACTCAGACACAATTATACTTCAGACTTGTGGCTCCACTGGTGACTAAAGGAAACATTTTTTCACGCTGAGAGTTGCTGAAGCATGGAACAAACTGCCAGCATCGGTTGTCGGAGCACTGCATCCTTCAAAACTTCCATTCTTTCTGAGATTTGCCAACACTACACCTGATTTCCTCCCCTCCATACATACGCAAGCATGTATCTGACTCATACATCATTCGCTTTCCAAACATTTGTACATTACTGCATACACTTTATACGCACTTTCTGACAAGTTGTGGTGCACCTGAGCACTGTATACAATAATTTCATAATTATTGTTTTAAAGAGCCCTGCTTGTCCACAGATATTGCAGACAAAGCGTCCTCCATTCACTACACTGGCAAGTTATTTTTGAGCAGCTTGCTTAAATCCTGCATAAAAACTGTGACTTTTCTCCACTCGTGGCAACGACAAGCAATGCTCTCCCAATTGACCTTCAACAATTCACATGTTTTCAACAAGGACTTTACACAATCCTTATATTGTAGCCTCGGTCTCTGCTGGGGATGCTTTTCACAAGCAAGTTCACCATACATACAAGTATCTGCTTAAGGATCCCTTTATTGTTCATCTGAACAAGATGTCCAGTCCAACATAAATAGTACTTGTGTGCCACCACCTCATGAGCTCTGTGTCTGGAGCCTGCAAGGACCAGCCAAATTTTCAGAATGTGTCTCAACCATCTCTGATGGAAGCATTCAACGGCCTTTCAATGATATTTCATCATCCAAGGAGTGAGAACAGCTGAGTTTGCTGCTCAGGTTGACAAACTTATCTACCACCTTCAGCACTGTTTCTTCAACTATAATAGATGGTTTCCTGGTGCAGGCTCGAACATTACAACAGTCTTGTCCGAGGTAATGCTGAGTCCAAATATCTCACAAGGTACAGAAATATGATTCATGAGAATTTGCATATCTTCAACTGTACGAGCAGCTAAGTTGCAATCATTCACATAAAGGAGGTCATGAATAATGGACTGAAAATATTTTGAATTGGCAGCAAATAGATGTAAGTTGAAGGGATGACCAGAAGTTCGATACCTCACATATATCCCAGAAGAATACTCCACAGCAAAAGCATAAGTGAGAGTAACAACAAAATACAAGGAAAGGAAAGATGGGGCAAGGATATTCCTTGCATGACACCATTCTCTACATGCCACCACCAACACTACCTCATGCCTCCAAGCCACTATGACATCATTTATTTATCAATATAAAGTGACATGGACAACCAAGTTTGTTGAGTATTTTTCACAAGGCAGTATTCACAGTATTGAAGGTTTGGGTTAAATCAAGGAAAACCTGGACAAGATCCATATTCTGCTCACAGCACTTGCCCTGCATCTGTCATGCTGTGAAAATTATATCCATTATATATATATATATTTTTTTTTTTATATATAGAGGGCATTATATATCTACCTGACAATTTCTTGTTAAGTTTTCCTTATTAAGTAGTTGTCCTTAATTGCTAAATTTTTATTCCGAAAAAACTTTTCCTCTCCCGAAATGCAATTCGTAAAAGTTTGCCATTTACCCGGATGTAATATATGTAAACTCACCCATGTGCTTCGTTGATGTTGGTCAGTTAGCTGATCGGCTTAAGCGGGGCAGGGTCGTTGTTTATTTATAATACATTCAGGCCTGCTGATGATTACGTAAGTATGAAATCACTGTGATACAGGTCTATATTTTTAAATGTCTTACTTTGAAAAATTGCATTCGGTGGGATTAGTAATATTTTTGGTAGAAATGACTGATTGTCCCTCTTAGCGTTTGGCATGTATGTATAATGCCTTCTGGCATGTATATATAATGCCCTCTATATATAAATTAATATGTTCAATAAGAAATAATTATTTTCGAAATTTTTTCTCTTATGAGGTTTTTACGCTATCTACCTGACAATTTCTTGTTAAGTTTTCCTTATTAAGTAGTTGTCCTTAATTGCTAAATATATATATATATATATATATATATATATATAGAAGAGAGAGAATCTTATATTAAATTTCTGAGCGAATATAAACATTAGCAGTACAGAACTGTAACATATATCTGCCAACTAAGTATGGCGTCCTATACAGGGCAGTGCTACTGATGTTTATATATATATATACACACACACACATACATACATACATATTAGTTTTAAGTCCCTTTTACCATGATGGAACATATTGAGGCAGCAGGTTTTCTATGGCTGGATGCCCTTCCTGTTGCCAACCCTCACTTGTTTCCAAGTAAGGTAATATTTCCCAGTGTTCAGACAAATTCCTGCAGTATATTAGACATGAATAATACAATCATTTACCACCTCACATGATATCAAGACACAAACACACACACACGATGGGCTTCTTTCAGTTTCCATCTGCCAAATCCATTCAGAAGGCTTTGTTTGCCCTGGAGCTATTGTAGAAGACACTTGTCCAAGGTGCTGCATATTGAGACTGAACCTAGAACCATATGGTTGTGAAGCAAACTTCTTAACCACACAGCCATACCAGCACCTATACATGTTTAAGTGTATGTGCATGTGTATGTGAAAGGTAGGAGAGTCCAGTTTGCTGGACATTGTTGCAGAGCTGAAAAAGAAGTAATTTCTGCTCTTCTCCTCTGGAAGCCATCTACTCGCAATACCAGAGGGCGCACACTCTCCTACCCTGATGTAATCTCCAGGGATACAGGCATCCAGCAACAGGACCTCCGTAATGCCATGATGGACCGTGAAGTCTGGCGTAGCATGGTAAATTCCATTGTTTCGACCACGGTCGAACAATGATGATGATATAAGGACACATGCACACCTGTCAATACACTTACAGGAATATGAATGATAGATAACTGCCAACTCACCTCTAACCGGTGTCTTGTTGAAGTCTCGAGTTCCAGCTTTGACTCTACCTCTCTCACTTTACTCTCCAGTCGCGATACCTGTGTCTTACTTACAGTTTGGTCTTCGTTAGACTCTACTTTGGTGGTCAAACTGGAAATCTACAAATAAAAGAAAATAACAGCTACACTTTACAATGTACATGTGAGTGTGACAAAGTGTGACAAGGTGTGAAGATGACTCTAACCATATACAAGGGGCTGCTGAAAAGTTCCTGGTTTTAAGGGTATCGTGAAAGGGCCTGGCTGGAGGCCCAACCTTCCGAGTTTTTTTTAAGGGCTTAGGAAAACTGAAAGAATGCTGCAATAAGTGAGTGAATCTGAGAGAGGAATATACTCTTTTACTTGTTTCAGTCATTTGACTGCGGCCATGCTGGAGCACCGCCTTTAGTCGAGCAAATCGACCCCGGGACTTATTCTTTGTAAGCCCAGTACTTATTCTATCGGTCTCTTTTTGCCGAACCGCTAAGTGACGGTGACATAAACACACCAGCATCGGTTGTCAA
The DNA here is from genome assembly GCF_006345805.1 of Octopus sinensis. NCBI lineage: Eukaryota > Metazoa > Mollusca > Cephalopoda > Octopoda > Octopodidae > Octopus > Octopus sinensis. The sequence goes on from NC_043022.1 coordinate 21,938,830, forward strand.
GCAATGCTAGAGGGACAAACACAGACACACAAACATATACACACACATACATATATATATATATATATATATATATATACATATATACGACAGGCTTCTTTCAGTTTCCGTCTACCAAATCCACTCACAAGGCTTTGGTCGGCCCGGGACTATAGCAGAAGACACTTGCCCAAGATGCCACGCAGTGGGACTGAACCCAGAACCATGTGGTTGGTAAGCAAGCTACTTACCACACAGCCACTCCTGCGCCTATGTTGAACAAACTCACAATTAACAACTGATCTTCATGTATTTTCTTTCACTCAAAGCTAGGACCCTCTCATAAATGTGCCAGTAAACAGGTAGCCGTATTGACCTATTTACAAAAAGTTAAATATGCCTATAAACAGATGTAACTGTAAACTAATAGTTCAGACCATAAACACATACATGTACCCATAAAAAACGCAAGTGGAGAACCTATAAAGGCATAGGTGTGCCAGTAAAAAAGATGTGCTAATAAACAGAGTGAGGTACCTGTAAACAGGGAGATGTCCTTAAGAAGGCAGATGTGTTTGTAATTATACAGGTGTGTATAGACACATCAACCTAATAGGTAGATGTGTCTATGCTAAGGGAAGTATGTTTATGATTATGTATAAATCAATTCGATGACTGGCATTCGTGCTAGCGGGGTGCAAAGAGCCCCATATGAGTGTGATCGTTGACAGAGCGGCTATTCGAGTATGATCGTTACCAGCGTCGCCTTACTGGCACTTATGCCTGTGCTAGTAGGGTGCCAAGAACACCATCCGAGCGTGATCGTTGTGATCTTTGCCAGAACAGCCAACTGGCTTCAGTACCCGTGGCACGTATAGGGCACCATTCAAGCGTGATCGTTACCAGTGCCGCCTGACTGGCCCCCGTGCCAGTGGCATGTAAAAAGCACCCACTACACTCTCGGAGTAGTTGGTGTTAGGAAGGGCATCCAGCTGTAGAAACTCTGCCAGATCAAGATTGGAGCCTGGTGCAGCCATCTGGCTCGCCAGCCCTCAGTCAAAATCGTCCAACCCATGCTAGCATGGAAAGCGGACGTTAAACAATGATGATGATGATGATAATGTCTCTAATTAGGCAGGTGTATTTGTAATGAGATGGTTGCATCTTTATCAGAGTGCATGTACTGATATCTGGGTAGGTGAGTCTGTAACAAGTTAGGTGTGTTTAGGCAGTACCCCAGTATGGCAACAGTCTAATGACTGAAACAAGTAAAAAAAATATGTCTATAACTAAATAAATGTATTTATTACAATGTAGGGGTGTCTACAATGCAGGTTTGTCTATGAAAAGCTAGGTGCAACCATAAGAATGGTGATTAGAGACATTTAGTCTTATACAGAGAATCAAAGAAACATTTAATTTAACAAAGCAGATAAAGAATACGACAATAAAAGCCTTTTTGCTTACTTCAGACTTCAGTTTCTCATTCTCAGCTTGAAGTTCATCATTATGTCGGAGATGTTCTGATATTGTCATCTGATCAAGTGCTTGCTACAAATTAAGAAAAGCACAACAATAAACAAATATGAACATGCAATAATAACTATGTCAATCTACAGAAATACATACATTTTATTTTGTCTTTTCCTCTTCTCTCCTTGAGGTGTATGAACATTTAATGTGGTTTTAGAGTCAGATTCTGGCTGCTATTTTCAGCATGGCGGTATCTCGTAGATACCCTAAGTTATAATTTTAATAATAATTATTACCGTTGAAGGTTTATATTTCCATGCTAGCCACTTGATAAGATCGATATTTAATTTAAATTAACAATCTTATCCTTAATCTAATTCATCCAGTAATATTCTCACGCAAATTTGTCTGATCTCTAGTGGTTAAGCTGTTTATTATTATTATTATTAGTATTATCCCTTTGACCCCCAGTCGACAATTTGTTTATTAGTATTATTATTTCGCCTCATATTGCATATTCTGTATAATTTATTAGTTATTGTTGACCATCGGTTTCCGGCCTCGTGTCTCGCTAAATACAGAATAGATATTTAAGTTTCTCCATACAGGATTTTTTCAATGGCGGCCGATTTTCGCGGGGTTCCACTATTCCCTTCTCTCTCTCCCTCTTTTATGTTGTCTGCCCTCCCCCCCTTCCTTTCCCCCCTTCCATTGCTAAGAGCATTTTTAAGCCAGCCTGTCAATTCAACCTTCGCATATTCCCGGTGCACCCGCCCTTGCCCACCCCCACCACCATACCGGATATCTCTATATTTTTGCTCCATCTATACCGGATGTCGCTTCTCCCACCACCATTATAGGTGTCTACTCTTCGAACCCCCCTCTTCAATACGCTATTTCACCATGCATTACCCCTCTCGTGATATCCTACGTTCTACTTGTCTAGAACCTGTCATCGTTTCTCCGAACACCCCTCCCCACTGGTGCTCCCCTATATTTCTGCACCCTCCCCCCCACATAAAAAGCACCATCCGAATGTGGCCGATGCCAGCACCGCCCCGACTGGCTTCTGTGCAGGTGGCACATAAAAAGCACCAACTGACCGTGGCCGATGCCAGACCCCTCTGGCACCTGTGCAGGTGGCACGTAAAAAGCACCCACTACACTCGCGGAGTGGTTGGCGTTAGGAAGGGCATCCAGCTGTAGAAACACTGCCAGACCAGACTGGAGCCTGGGGCAGCCCCTGGCTCCCCAGACCCCGGTCGAAACCGTCCAACCCGTGCTAGCGCGGAAAACGGACGTTAAACGATGATGATGATGATGATGATGATACAATAGGTTTGTAGAAATAGTATCCACTATATCTGACTTGGATGTATTAGACTCATGAAGGATAGCAGAGCAGTGATTTATCAACTAGAGAGAGAAGAAAATATGCAGTCTCCCAAAGGACTTTTGAGAAGATATATCCCATCTTCTTCTCCAGTTGGTAGCATAAAATATGAGCTGAGTCAAGCTGTTTCTTTCTCCTCAAGCATATTAATCCATTCAAGAATTAAATTCTTAATTCAAGGTATTATCTTCAGTTTCAATCAGATTTGGTAAGTCATTAGATTTTAATTTTCCTTCTCTGTCTCAGAGGGAAATTCAAAAGCCTTAAGGATTCACTGTGTAAGGCATTTTGTATTCTGCTTCACATATGTGCATGCATGTGTCGTAGCACTCCGTTGGTTATGATGACGAGGGTTCCAGTTGATCCGATCAACGGAACAGCCAGCTTGTGGAATTAACGTGCAAGTGGTTGAGCACTCCACAGACATGTGTATCCTTAACATAGTTCTCAGGGAGATTCAGCCTGCTTGTGAAATTAACGTGCAAGTGGTTGAGCACTCCACAGACACGTGTATCCTTAACATAGTTCTCAGGGAGATTCAGCCTGCTTGTGAAATTAACGTGCAAGTGGTTGAGCACTCCACAGACATGTGTACCCTTAACATAGTTCTCGGGGAGATTCAGCACGACAAAGCTGGCCCGTTGAAATACATGTACAATAGAACAGGAAGAAAGAATGAGAGAAAGTTGTAGTGAAAGAGTACAGCAGGGTTCGCCACCACCCCCTGCCAGAGCCTCGAGGCGCTTTAGGTGTTTCTGCTCAATAAACACTCACAATGCCCGGTCTGGGAATTGAAACTGTGACCCTATGACTGCAAGTCTGCTGCCCTAACCACCGGGCCATTGCACCTCCATCGTATGTGTGTAAAGGTGTGAAGTGAGTATAGAGATGAGAGATAGGTATAAGGTTTGGAGTAACTACAGATGTGGAATAACTAGAGTAAAATGAGACAAGTGGAAAGATGAGGAGTAAAAAAAAAAAAGAGGTGTTGGGTTATGTATAGAGAGGGGGAATAAGGGTGGAGACATGGCGGAAAAGTGTGTGGGTGTGTGTGGGGGGAAGGATAAAATAAAAATTAACCAACCTGACGGACAGCTGCTTTGTATTTGGCCATTATTTCGTTCATGTCTTCTTCAGCCTCTTCTGTCCGACTCTGGACATCCGTCAACTCCCGCAACACTGTCATGTAACGTGTCTCAGCCTGTACAAGGTCAAAGATAGACATTTCAAATATTTAACAGAAGCGATGATATTATTTCTGGTTGAAATGAATAGACAACTTACCTTCTATAGTGTAGCATGGGTAGATTACTCTAATGGTGGGCAGGTGTCACAGGTAAGTAGTTTGTGTATATATATATATATATATATTCACACGCACATACATACTCTCTTATACACACACGCACCTTTGTGTTGGGGGCACCTTCGTATTGGAAGTTACTTGACCCTGTTATCTCCCCTACTGTCCCTCTCGTGTCTGACCACTGTCCGAAGTCAGGATGCCACGATAGATCGTTAGCTCCTACACACATTTTTTTCTCTCCTTGTTTATTTCTGTGTGTCTTTCTGTTGAAGAGCATAGGCTCGAAACGTAAAAGGCTTTTTCTATTCCTGAGCGCTATACGCACACATACACACACGGCAGTAACTTCCGCCTACCGAATTCAATCACAAAGCTTCGGTCGGCTCGGGGCTATAGTGGAAGACACCTACCCAAAGTGCCACGCAGTGGGACTGAACCCGAAACCATGTAGCTAGGAAGCAAGCTCCCTAACCACACAGCCATATAAATATATACTCTCTCTCTTTTTACTCTTTTACTTGTTTCAGTCAGTTGACTGCGGCCATGCTGGAGCACCGCCTTTAGTCGAGCAAATTGACCCCGGGACTAATTCTTTGTAAGCCCAGTACTTTTTCTATCGGTCTCTTTTGACGAACCGCTAAGTGACGGGGACGTAAACACACCAGCATCGGTTGTCAAGCAATGCTAGAGGGACAAACACAGACACACAAACATACATACACACAAACACACACATATATATATATATACACATATATACGACAGGCTTCTTTCAGTTTCCGTCTACCAAATCCACTCACAAGGCTTTGGTCGGCCCGAGGCTATAGCAGAAGACACTTGCCCAAGATGCCACGCAGTGGACTGAACCCGGAACCATGTGGTTGGTTAGCAAGCTACTTACCACACAGCCACTCCTGCGCCTATATATATATATATATATATATATATATATATATATATATATATATATCATATATCCAAAAGCAGTGCAATAAAATGATATAAAAGCGGGACCATGGTGATCTGGGATGTGACAAAATACTTACATCTTGTTTTCCTTTCGACATCTCTTCAAGCTGCTGTTGTAGTTCTTCCAGCTCTATTTCTAGATTCTTCTTAGCTTTCACAGCAGAGGCAGCAGTAAAGGCTGCGTCTTCCAACTGAAACACACATAAGAGAAACCTGAATGGTCACTGGAAGGAAATGTTGATAACTGCCATTCTAACTTTACTATAACAAAACACCACCTTCTTTTCTCTCTCCATCAACGATTATAACCAGAACATCATCATCATAATTATCACCATCATTTAATGTCTTGTTGTCAGACTGCCCTTATGAATGCCCAGCATCAAATACTGTCTATGTAATCTCAAATTTTAAAATAAACTCACAATTTTCTTATGTTTCCTTAAACATTCTCTAGAACAATACTATATGCAAAATCAAATATATGACGATACAGTTCTATATTTAAGAGATGAGGAATTATGTACATTATGTATGACGACAACGATGACAACAACAACAACTATGACGTGTCATAAATCATCCCTAGCAATCAGATAGTTTAGTTTTGTTAGACTGAAAGAAGCACAGCTCTTACCTGATTCCTCAGTTGACGTATTGTTGCTTTAGAGCTTTCAGTACTTTGCTGTTTCTGAATAACAATTTCGGCATCTCGGAGGAGGGCTTTGGTACGACGAAGATCTTTTTTCAGTTTCCTTTCATTATCTGAGAACGGAAGCAGAGAAACAAAGATGACATTACCGAAACAAACTCCCAAAAACCTTTAAGAAGAAATGCTCCCTTATGAAGTTCCAGATTAGGGTCATTGCAAGGTGTATCTACACCTTCTCCCAACTCCACTTCCCAACTGGCGGAAACACGCGGGCGGGCAGCTGAAGACCTGGATTACGACGATCAAGGAGGACCTCTCCGTGCTCACGGGACCGCAGGTGGTCGGCCTGTGCTGATGGAACCGTGACTGGCTTGCTATCTCCAGTGAACTGATGCAGGACCGTCATGCGTGGGCTGCCATGGTTCGAGATGCCTCGAGGGTGGTAGAAGAAGCCGACTCAACCCGCCCAGGGTGAATGTTGCCACAAGTACAAGTAAGTATCTAGGGATGTGATTGGAGTCAACCAAGGTCACTGTACCCATTTAGGCACGTATATAATACTGTTAAATCAGGGTCATTGTATCCTGTATGTATGGATGTAATGGGGTCAAACAAACAAAACTTTGTTAGTCTAACTCACAGTCTGGTCATGGTTGAATGAAGTTACATTGAAATTCTTTTGATTTATAACAGCAGATTAAAATTTCATTGTAGCTGATCCTGACACTGACCACTAGTACAGGTAACAATGACACACTACTTTTGTTATCAGATCATAAGAAATACTGACTATATAACGGTTACTGCTGGAATGCTAAGGATAATTTGTATTTTTTTTTCTGTCAGCAAGTGGTTCTTGAGTTGTACAAGTGTTTATCACCATAATCCAATTATGTACAAATGTCTTTTATAGGTGACCTTTTGCAAGGTCTCTGAGATTGGTAAGTGATAAGGAAGCAGTTATTCTCAGGCCAGTGACCTGTCTAACTCTAACAGCCAGTCCAAAGTCCAGTTGAGAAAGGAGAGTGATAGGTGTCATCATCATCATTGTTTAGCGTCCGCTTTCCATGCTGGCATGGGTTGGACGGTGCAACTGGGGTCTGGGAAGCCAGAAGGCTGCACCAGGCCCAGTCTGATCTGGCAATGTTTCTATGGCTGGATGCCCTTCCTAATGCCAACCACTCCATGAGTGGTGTAGGTTTAGTAATCCTGCACTGTCAGGTGTCTGCAATGTTACAGAAATGCCAACAAGAGAATTATATGTCATTGTGAGGAGAGGTAGTTGTCAGAGACCACACCTGAGCAATGTAGTGAAAGATGAAAGGAAGCTACAATATGAAACAACCTTCTCTCACCAAGGCAGAACAAAAACAAATATGGAAAAAGGTTCACAGAAACTGAAGCACTGGCAGGCAGCTATACCAGGGGGCCAATTGCAATTCATTGTTAAAAACTGAAACAGATGAAGATCTTTTGTTGGCACCCGATACTTCACATGAAGTCAAAGGAATTAATGAATGATTGCAAGACCTCCTATCCAGAGGGATTGCAACAAAGTGGACACCACTAAAGAAGTCCATGGGCCAGTCAGTGGCGTGAAACTGGATGATAGATTAAGTATGTCAGTTACCACACACAATCTCTTTCACTCTCTCTCTTTCCTTCATACTTCCTCTTTGTCCTCCTCTCTATCGCTTTGCCACTCACTTCTTCTTTGAAGTAAGTGTGACACACACACCACAGGTACATACAAAAAGAATAAAGATAATCCTTTCTACTACAGGCACTGTTAACTGAATTTTAGCCATGTTGTCAGTAATCCAGATGACCGAACTCTCAGGTACTGTGGTTTACATGAACTTAAGAAATGAATAGAAGTAGTTTACAATAGCTGCTTAGAAACATTGACTATTTGGGGCCAGCTTGGAAAAAGACAGAGACCAGGAGGTACCAACACATAAAATATTGACCAAGTAGGACAAACCTAGGGGAAATGACCATGTGGGAGCAACTCAGAGAAAGTCACTGATCATGTTATACCAACATGGACAAAGCACCAACCATGAGATGTGATCAGTTCATCTACAAGATTTTAGTAACAGGTTTGTTCTCCCATCAAGAGTACAAACAACCATTGAATAATTACCACTGTTGTTCTGGACACCTTGTGTCATCATCTCTTGGACTTGTCGTTCAAGTTCACGCTTGTCCTGCATCAACAATCTCTTGTCATCGTACTCTTCTTCTAGTTGACTCTCCAACTGTTTCAGCTAAAACAGACACAAAACATGTGTTACATGGGAAAAATACAACATACATTAAACATGGTACTGGGTATATAAATATATATATATATATATATATAAACGCTACATTAATGGGAAATATATATAAGATACATTAACATGAGATATAGAAGCTGTTAACAAGGTTAACAGAAGTTATATTAACATAAGATATGCAGAACCGACATTAACATACGAGACTGAAGTGACCAACATTACCATGGGAAATAACATGGAAAATGCAAAAACTAAAGGCAATATTCATCAACCTGAGTCCATGGGAGAAGATACTTGCCCAAGATGCCAATGTGTATATGTATCTACTTTTTTGCGATGTGATAAACATTTAAAAATACAAAACGAATGCCGTCACCACACACTGTCTCTTTCACTCTCTCTCTCTCGTTTTGCCACTCACTTCTTCTTTGAAGTAAGTGTGACACACACCACAGGTACATACAAAAAGAATAAAGATAATCCTTTCTACTATAGGCACAAGACCTGAAATTTGGGAGAAGGAAATATATCAATTACATTGATCCCCCCAGTGATCAAATGGTACTTATTTTATCAACCCCAACAGGATGAAAAGCAAAGACAACTCAGTGGCATTTGAACTCAGAACATATAGTGGGAAGGAATGCCACTAAATATTTTGCCTGGTATGGTAATAATAATAATGGTTTCAAATTTTGGCACAAGGCCAACAATTTCAAGTGAGAGAGTAAGTCAATTACGTTGGCCCCCATTGTTCAACTGGTACTTATTTTATTGATCATGAAAAGATGAAAGACAAAGTCAACCTCGACAGAATTTGAACTCTGAACAGTGACAGATGCAATGTCACTAAGCATTTTGCCTAGCATGTTAATGATTCTGCCAGCTCGCTGCCTTAAATAATAATAATAATAATAATAATAATAATAATAATAATAATAATACAATTGTTTGACCTTAACCAGTTGAGCATGTCCCTTAGTGGCTGACGATATGTGCATCTCTGATCATGAGCAGAAGTAGTGGAGGAGTATCATAGCCATGTGTTGAAAGGAATTCTTGGAGGTTTGGATAATTCACCTTTGGAAACATGGGTGGTTTGTTCAACATCCTTAAACAATCCTTATTCAGGGACCTTTTGAGCAGGATGGGCTACTTGATCAGAAGAAAATTCTAACTGGGCCCCACCTGCAAGGGCATGCGCTGTTTATCTTGATATGAAATCACCATGTCGCGCACATATGGTTGTGATGCATGTGCCTGATGTACCCTTATCAGACGGGTAGTCATGATGGGTATACTAGGCTTCGTATATTTTACTCTGGTGTCACTTTGATGGCATGCACTACTCTCTCACTCAATAATAATAATAATAGTAATAATAATTTACATTAAATAACAACAACAACATTGGTTAATAACCACTAATCTTTTTTCGTTGGGGTGTATGGAACAATTAATTAAATTGATTCTCAATAATCTATAATGAATTCACAGGAAGATATAAACTAAAGCCGACTTTGATGGGATTTGAAGTGAAGATGTAAAGGTACATAAGTAAATACTGCACAGTAATTAGTCTGAGATGCTCTACCAATTCTGTTGAGCACAGTTCTAGTAGACAGCATAAAAATATAATTGCTTATGATTTAGGCATAAGACCAGCAGCTTTGAAGATGAGGATTAGTTAATACCATCAAGTCCAGTAATTGACTGATTATTTTATTGGCCCCCAAGGGATGAAAAACAAAGTTTATGTCAGTGGGATTTGAACTTGGGATGTAAAGAGCTGAAACAAATGCCACAAGGTATTTTTTTCCAATGCTTTAACAATTCTGCCAATCCATTATCCTAATCAATATAAATAATAAGCATAAAAATAGATACACATAATCAGACACACACACAGCAGAGAGATAAAATATTTTACCTTTTTCTGTGTAGAATACCTCAGCTCTTCCAGATCGTCATCCTTTTCTTCTATCTCTTTGATATGTTGCTGACGGAGATTCTGTAAATTCATTTCCAGACGTAGCTTGGTCTGTAAATATATTTTAAGATAAATGGCAAACAGGTCAGTGATGTGTAACAGATAGATTGGTCAGTGATATGAGATACAGACTAGTTTGTAATATGTCATACATAGACTGGTTGTGGCAGTGTCACAGACACTAACTGTACTATTGTGGATAAGCAGAGGTTTACATTGTTACACTGTTAGGCAAAGTACAACACTGTAACACTCCTGCCCACCAACACACACACACACCAACACACACACACAAAATAGAAATGTAGAACAATGGTGACAACAGCTATCATGAAGGAAAATCCTCTACTGTGTCATTCAGCCCGCCAGAATTAGTAACCACATCTCCATCATATCACAGACAACCGTTCTAAAAGATGAAAGATACATTGAGCAATACAGTCTGTGATGAGAAGAAATAATAGGGATGGTCATAGTCTGTGCAATAACAACAACATCTGTTTATAATAAAAAACGTTTTATCACTGTTTTATTACTCTTGAAATACAGAGGGAAGTTATACAAGAAATGATGGGATGATTCTTTGTTACATTTTTGTAGTTATGAAGATGATGAAAATAATACTATTGGGTCGTCCGGAAAGTTTGTGCCGATTTATAGTAGCTTACCTTTCGACTTATCTTAGAACATGTTTGAGTCCATAAAATAAGATTTGACTACACCTCCATTTAGAGCACAGTTTAAGCTATCTTTTCGTGGAAGAAGGTTTATGTTCCTATATCCTGTGTTAATTCTGTAACCCTTTAAAATGGAAGATAAGAAAGTTCACTTTCGGCACTTGATGCTTTTCTTTTTCCGTAAAGGGAAAACTGCCTCACAAACAACCAAAGAAATATGCGCAGTTTACAGTGATGTTTCTTTATCCGAAAGAACTGTACAGAAGTGGTTCATAAGGTTCCGAGCTGGAGATTGTAGCCTTATTGATAAAGAGCAATCAGGCAGACCATCCACTACAGAGGATGACCAAATCAAGTCGTTAACTGAGAATAACCCACATTGCACAACGCGACAATTGGCAGAAAGCCTCAGCCTATCAAAATCCATCGTTCATGGGCTTCTTTTCAGTTTCCGTCTACCAAATCCAATCACAAGGCTTTGGTCGGCCCGAGGCTATAGTAGAAGATACTTGCCCAAGATGCCACGCAGTGGGACTGAACCCCGAACCATGAGGTTGGTAAGCAAGCTACTTACCACACAGCCACTCTTGCGCCTATAGTAAATTTTTCAATCATAAAATTTATACAATATTTGCGACACAGGTCACATTCCCGTTACGACTTAGAATTGCCAGACTCAAACAGAAATCGTCCGATAATTGCCATCTGAATGGAAATTTTGTTTTCACTATGAAACACATTTTGCTAAGTTTGTACCACCCCTTTGAGACCAAACTACACTCTAGCTTCAAAATATAGAATACCTCATAGGTAATATAGACATCCTAAATTCAGTGGCAGTGTTAACCCTTTCATTACTGTATTTATTTTGAGATGCTCTGTGTTTCTTTCAATTATTTTAGATATTACAAAGAATTTAGTAAAATAACTTAGTTATCATTAAGCTAGTGTTAGGAACATAAATTTTGACTAAGGTTTGGTAGAAGATTTTAATTCAAAACTTATGGAAACAAGACATTTGTACTCAGAGCCAGAGCTGCTTTCAGCCGGGTTGATAACGAAAGGGTTAATGAAGATGTTATACGTTAATTTAATGTCTTAAACTTATCTTTATTAATGTATATCGAATTATACATAGACATGTACAAGATTTACACAAATATAAGAGTTAGAACTTTTGATCTGCCCATAGGCCTTTTTCTTAGGAAATTTTTCCTGTCGTATAAAAAAGTTGCCCTACCCCTGATCTAAAAGTTGAGTTATTTCTTGGAGAAAAAAATATTTTAAATTTTTTTTTACAAATGACATTGTTAGTGGGACGCAAAGTTCAAAAATCAAATTTGCTTTTCTCAAGATGCAGTTTCAGAGCCTATATGGGTTAAAACTTACATACATAACCTTATACACTCGCATTTATATAGTAGATATATACACACATACATATATGTATTTGTGCGTGTATACATTCATGCATGTGTGTGACTATACACACATACATCCACATGTACCCATTGTGTGTATGTGCACAGAAAGTCATTTGAATATGTGATTTGGAGAGAGAGAGAGAAAGAGAGAGAGGGGAATTGCAGCATCATGTATAAATAGCCAGAAACCTCTTGAAAAAGAATGTGTAAGTATGAATAGTAATAAGTGAGTGTAAGAATGTGGTGTGTGTGTGTGTGTATGTGTGTGTGTGCTAACTTAAGTATAGTGAGTGTGTAAGTATCCAATGTGAGTGTGAGTGAGTGTCCAGCATAATGGTCAGTAAGTGGAGGCAGCTGTGTCATGTAATAGCACAGTCATCAGTTCCAGCAGCTGTCCAAGACATTCTCTACATCTTAGATAATGAGACAGGCAGACACTGTCCAGACAAAGGGGTCAGCTATTTTGGCCACTCACACTGACCTCACAAGGTCACGAGTTTTTTGTTTCTTTTTCTTTTTTTTTAACTGGGGCACAGTTACAGTTAAGACTATTGGATGGGTTATTCTGTGTACATGCATTTGTGCGAAAAGACCCATCATCATCATCGTGTTAATGTCTAAGTTTTCCATGTTCGTATGGGTCAGATGGAGTTTATCTGAGGCAGATTTTCTACAGCCAAATAATACCCTTCCTTTTGGCAGCCTTCATCATTTTCTAAGCAGGACAATATACCTCCAGGACAAAACAGGGACACTCATTTACACATGTACACCCAGAGACATTTGAGAACTATTGACCATCATAATCTGTAAGATATATTTTCAATACAACAGCATGATATACAAGTAGGTCTCAGATCTACTGACAGGATAAAGCCAATTGTATCTGCATGCCATCATGTACATAGACCAACTAGAGCACATGGTACTCACTACCTGTTACCCTGGTATCTTTTTCTCCAAATATGTTGGCTACATCCTGATTGCTGATGAACCATCCAAACTGTACCCATTATGTGGCATTTTGGGGGACAGTATCTTCTATTATAGCCTTACAAAACATTGTAAGTGGATCATCATCATCATCGTTTAACGTCTGCTTTCCATGCTAGCATAGGTTGGACAGTTCGACTGGGGTCTGGGAAGCCAGGAGGCTGCACCAGGCCCAGTGTTTCTACAGCTGGATGCCCTTCCTAACGCCAACCACTCCGTGAGTGTAGTGGGTGCTTTTTACGTGCCAGGCGAGGCTGGCAATGGCCACGATTGGATTGGTGCTTTTTACGTGCCAGGTGAGGCTGGCAACGGCCACGATCGGATTGGTGCTTTTTACATGCCAGGTGAGGCTGGCAACGGCCACGATCGGATTGGTGCTTTTTACGTGCCACCGGCATGGAGGCCAGTCAAAGCGGCACTGGCATGTACTAAGTAAAAGAAACCCATCATGTGTTTCCTTGGCTTCATATCAAATGATATTTGTAAATGAGTATCACTGTCATACAGGCAGTGACACTCACTTCTAACATTCTGTGAAAACATGTCAGGTCATGAGGGTATATTGTCTAGCTTGGCCACATCCTAATTCCAAATATCAGAGATTTGACAAAGCTGATGAGCACATAAAAATTTGAACTTGAACACCCAGACAAACCTTGGAGCTCTCATCATCATCATCGTCGTCGTTGTCGTTTAACGTCCGCTTTCCATGCTAGCATGGGTTGGACGATTTGACTGAGGGCTGGTGAACCAGATGGCTGCACCAGGCTCCAATCTTGATCTGGCAGAGTTTCTACAGCTCGATGCCCTTCCTAACGCCAACCACTCCGAGAGTGTAGTGGGTGCTTTTATGTGCCACTGGCACGGGGGCCAGTCAGGCGGTACTGGCAACGACCTCACTCGAATTTTTTACACATGCTAACGGCACAGGTGCCAGTAAGGCGATGCTGGTAAAAATATGGAATGCTTCACGAATTTGCATGTCATCCTTGCGCAGGGGCCATGCTAATCTTCTTTGCATCGTTCCGATTTTAGAATATGTATTGCGGTCTCCATGAAATATTTGGATGAATTGTTGACAGGAGAAACTGACAACAATGCCATGTGGTTCACTTTTCATATGAGCAATACAGGATGTAAACACATAGACATATGCACATACACACACATACACATGGCAGTCTTCTTTCAGCTTCTGTCTACTAAATCCACTAAGATTTGGGTTGGCCAATAACTATAGTAAAAGACAATTGTTCAAGATGCTGCACAACAGTGAGACTGAACCCAAAACCATGTGGTTGGGAAGTCAACTTGTTACCCACACAGAACCATAAGCTGTGCCTATATATATATATATATATATATATAATATATATATATATATGTATATATAAAAAAAGTATATATTTAGCATTTCGAAAATCAGTTCTGCACTTTTCATTTACCACGTACTGAAACTGCGCTTGCGCGGTGAATTTTGAAAATTTATAACATATAATGATGAGACATGTGTTATTTGTCTCTAAATTATATGTTAATGTTATGGTGCGGTTACTGATGAAAATTTTGTCTAGCAAAATATTCTATTTGCTAAAAAAATAAGAAACCTAGGTATAACCATAAAAAAAATAACAAGGTAAAAGTTTTTATTTTTCATTCCCTTCGAAATTGCTCTTAAATGTGGTTTTGGTTGTTTTGACTGCTTCTTCTAGCGTGTAAAATTACCTGTAAAAGGTAGTTTCTCGTGTTTAAATGTACACTATTTTATATATATCATCATCATCATCGTTTAGCGTCTGCTTTCCATGCTGGCATGGGTTGGACGGTACAACCGGGGTCTGGGAAGCCAGGAGGCTGTCTGATCTGGCAATGTTTCTACGGCTGGATGCCCTTCCTAACACCAACCACTCCATGAGTGGAGTGGGTGCTTTTTATATATATATATATATATATATATATATATATATATATATATATAATATATATATATATATATATATATACTGGAGTAAGCACATAAATGTGAAACAAGGTGGAAAAAAAGAGTACTCTTATACCAGAGGTAGAGTAATATGATTTATTTAAAAGTAGCAGAAATACCACAATAACTGTTACTCAGAGTTCCACATTCCCATTCGTCGGACAGTTTTGTTAACAAAACTGTCTGACGAATGGGAACATGAAACTCTAACAGTTTTTGTGATATTTCTGCCTGCTTTTAAATAAAGTATATATATATATAAATTTTGAGTCACATCATAGCTATATATACATATATAAATATATATATATTTTGAGTCACACACACATGCTATATATATATATATATATATATATAATATATATATATATAATAAGTACACACATCATTCCTCAAGTATGTGTGTGTGCACATATTTTAATCCTCATTTAATCAAGCAGCTACAAAAGATCAAGATAGCTGTATAAACAAAAGGTGAACATACCTGTTCTAACTGCTGTATCTGACCAGCTTGGTCATCAAGTTCCTCTTCCTGTTCAGCAACCTTCATTGATAGTTCATGTTTTGCTCTCTTTAATGCCATATACTGAAATAAAGAGAAAACAAATATCATCAACTCCGCAGACCAGCATCATCATTACCACCATCATCACTATCAACAGCACCACCAACACCATTGCTATCACCACCACCATCACCTCCAATATCATTACCATTGCTGTCGCCACAACGACAGTTGTCCTCATCACATCATCACTCCATCTCCAACAGTAATTTAAATACCATTTATGACCAGAACAAGCCATAGTAAATACCACTCTTTTACTCTCGTTTTACTTGTTTCAGTCATTTGACTGCGGCCATGCTGGAGCGCCGCCTTTAGTCGAGCAAATCAACCCCGGGACTTATTCTTTGTAAGCCCAGTACTTATTCTATCGGTCTCTTTTGATGAAACCGCTATGTGACGGGGACATAAACACCAGCATCGGTTGTCAAGCAATGCTAGGGGGACAAACACACACAAACATACACACACACACACATATATATATATATATACATATATACGACAGGCTTCTTTGAGTTTCCGCCTACCAAATTCACTCACAAGGCTTTGGCCGGCCCGAGGCTATAGTAGAAGACACTTGCCCAAGGTGCCACGCAGTGGGACTGAACCCAGAACCATGTGGTTGGTAAGCAAGCTACTTACCACACAGCCACTCCTGCACTCCACTAAGCATTTTGTTAAAATTCTAATCATCACTCGAAACTTATGAAAACAAGATATTTATACTCAGAACCAGAGCCGGTTTCAGCCGGGTTGGTAATGAAAGGGATAAATTCCTGCCCTTAACTCACACGTATTAAAAGAAGTAACAAATACAATGAGAGCATCTCAGGTATTTATCCTTGATGCTGGTCAGAACTCAAAACAATAAGGATCACCCACACATCCATCAAAGAATAAAGAATACCATGTATTAATATTCCATGGAAAGTAAAGCAACAGGGAGATATATATGTTTCTTTACTACCCACAAGGGGCTAAACATAGAGGGGACAAACAGGGACAGAGAAACGAACTAAGTCAATTACATCGACCCCAGTGCGTAACTGGTGCTTAAGTTATCGACCCCAAAAGGATCAAAGGCAAAGTCGACCATGGCGGAATTTGAACTCAGAACGTAATGGCTATGCATTTCGCCCGGTGTGCTAACGGTTCTGCCAGCTCGCAGGGAGATATATAGAAGCAGATGTTTGTGAGTGGGGTGACCTACTATGTGTTAGTGGGGGAGCTGGTGGATGCCGATAGGGGTCTGTTATGATAGTTGGACATGCTTGTTCACCCTCACTAAGTAGCAGCTTTGAAACTAAAGTTATTATTTTACCGTGAGAGTAAATGAGTAAATATGTTGTTTTCAAAGAAATGCAATTGATTAATTTTTCAGCTGTGCAGTGTAAGAAAGTGGTTGATTAGCGAGAGTCATTTGAGAGTTAGATAAAATGTAATGCGTGCATAAGTATAGCTATGAGGTGAAGAAGTTTGCTTCTAAACCACATGGTTTCAGGTTCAGCCACACTGCACAGGACCTTGGTCAAGTATCAGATACTATAGATCCAGGCCAACAAAAACCTTGTGAGCAGATTTGAAAGAAGCTCATCAATCGAAGGAGAGGGGCTTTCTCCATCCGGGTTGCGGATCTGTGGAATAAGCTGCCGGACGAGATAGTGAAGATGCTGACGACCGCTCAGTTCAAAGTCTCTCTTGACCAGAAATGGCCTGAACTCTTTGTATGAACACCCTCCCTATACTTAACTCCATGCCCCCCTACATGGCCTTGCTTTTGCTTTTTGAGCAAAAAAAAAAATAAAAATAAAAATAAAATTAATTAAATTAAATTAAATATCTGTATGTGTAGATTGGTGTGGGAGTGGATGGATAGATAGATAGATAGATAGATAGATAGATACAGATATGTGTATGTGTGTGTGTGTGTGTGTGTGTGTGTGTGTGTATGTGTGTTTCTTTGTCCTAGTATTGCTTGATCATTGTAAATGAGCATCACTGTCATACAAGTGGTGTCATTCATTCCCAATATTTTGCTAAAATATGTCTGGCCTTAGGGAAATATTACCTCACTTGGAAACGGGTAACGGTTAGAGACAGGCAGGGCATTTGGTTGTAGACAATCTACCTCAATAAGCTCCATCTGACTCGTGCCAGCATGGGAAAGTGAGCAAAATTTAAGCAACTATGATGATT
Organism: Octopus sinensis; assembly: GCF_006345805.1. NCBI lineage: Eukaryota > Metazoa > Mollusca > Cephalopoda > Octopoda > Octopodidae > Octopus > Octopus sinensis. The sequence continues at coordinate 21,956,713 of NC_043022.1, forward strand.
ATGATGATGACATTTGCTCCAGCTCCCTACACTCTGGACTCTATATCCTGCTGAGGTCAACTTTACTTTTCATCCTTTCAAGGTCAGAGAATGGAGAACCAGTCCAGTGTTGATGCAGTCTTCTCACTTTCCTCCAGTCATCATGGGTATTGCATAAGGGGGAAGACAAAGATGATATGGATATATGATGAATATATATCTTGGGACTACATAACACTTAAAAATTTCGAGTGGAAAGAAAGTGCATATCACGAAGTCATACTCTGCTGTGAGTGATAGCTGTAGTAGTAGTAGCAGCAGTAGCAGCTATTGTATGGTGTATTAGATAAATATTTTTAGCATGTAGTTACAGGAAAAAACACCATCCATTGAGAAAGCATAGTAAATAACCATGCTAGAAATAGCAGCCATACTTCCTTCAAATCAGGGCCTACTGGGGAACAAGTAGCTATTGTATGGTGTATTAGATAAATATTTTTAGCATGTAGTTACAGGAAAAAACCCCATCCATTAAGAAAGCATAGTAAATAACCATGCTAGAAATAGCAGCCATACTTCCTTCAAATCAGGGCCTACTGGGGAACAAGTAGCTATTGTATGGTGTATTAGATAAATATTTTTAGCATGTAGTTACAGGAAAAAACACCATCCATTGAGAAAGCATATACATGGTAAATAACCATGCTAGAAATAGCAGCCATACTTCCTTCAAATCACGGCCTACTGGGGAACAAGAGGAAATAGATTATATAGTTCTAGATAGTGTTGAAATAAAAAACAGAATGACTGTCCATCTAGCTGGATTGAAATTGACCCAGGGCTAAATAACAACACCAGGATACAATCTGTTGTAGATCACGTGACTACAACGGTGAAGGAGAATGATAACTAGGAAGAAATGAGAGAGAGAGAGAGAGATGCAGAGAGAAACTAAATAGAAGAGGAGGATTCAGAGGAAAAGACCATTAGACAGAGGAAATAGGAAAAGGATTAAAGGATTCAGGAGGGGCATGTGTATGTGGGTTGGGTGATAAGGCAACAGAAAGGGGTGTAGAAGGCTGGAATTTGATGATGAGAGGAGAAGAGGAAGTAGTTCTCGGCTATGGAAGACCCCTCACCAGGAAGAGATACTCTCTGAAAAACTAACATCATGGGTTATTAAGTGGGGCAGTATGTGAGAGGATGTTTGAGGTTGGGAAGATGCTGTGTGTGTATGTGTATGCATGTGTGTGTGTGTGTGTGTGTGTGTGTGTGTTTAAGTATGCATGCTTTGGGATGTGTTACAGTGTCTGGAGTGGCTGTGTGGGAATATGTAAGGCCAAGATGATGTGTGGGTGTGATACGGTGCATGTGTGTATATTTATTCATTCATACATATTCGTACATTCTGCATTTATTGAGTTCTTTCTTATGTTCTGTTTCTTCTAATCACGATTATGTGTGTATGAGCATATACATACATATACATGCATATTTACATACAACCCACCCCCCATATGTACGTTTGTGCACAGTAAGAGATTCGCCGCACACACTATGTGCTCCAAGCTGTTTTTACCAAATATTTAACAATAAAACACTAATCCTATACAGATTAATGTTAATCCTCAATAATTAGCAGACATACCATTGATATGAACACTAGTGATGGAAAAATCTCTCACACATTATACCACCTACCAATGTGTTATATAAAGATTTCACCTTAAATGTTTACATACACACACACATTAACATACACAACATTAATATTTGTATGTGAACATGTATATATTATACACACATATGTTTGTATCATGTCATAACTTTTCCCAATCTGACATGGATTAGGACTTCTACAGAGTGTTTTACAAGTTGCAGCAGCCTGTTCTTATCTCCTTCACCAGATTCAACCTCCTGACCACATGTTCCCATGTCTTTTTTGCAAGGCCCTTCTTGGATCACTTGGCATTTATTCATCCAACTGTCATCCTCTATTATCATCATCATCATCGTTTAACGTCCGTTTTCCATGCTAGCATGGGTTGGACGGTTCAACCGGGGTCTGGGAAGCAAGGAGGCTGTACCAGGCTCCAGTCTGATCTGGCAGTGCTTCTACAGCTGGATGCCCTTCCTAACGCCAACAACTCCGTGAGTGTAGCGAGTGCTTTTTACATCATATATCCATACCATCTTTGTCTTCCCCCTTATGCAATACCCATGATTTCTCAGACTCAGCTTTTATTCCTCAGCTTATTTATAATCTGACATTCACACACACTCTAACATGACACATCTAGCAGAGTAAACTCATTAAATGTCATTCAGCAATCTTTTTTTTTTCTGACTTGAGACAGCATTCACCCGGGGTGGGTTGAGCTGGCTTCATTCATCCTCAATGCTGCATCTCTCACAAATGCCGACCAGGCCTGGCGATTTGAGGCTAATGACCGTGTGATCTCCAACCACTCCTTATTCCAGCGGCGAACACCATAGATATGGGGGCCTAGGATGGGTTCCAGATCAGCTAGGTTTCTCGTTGTCCACCACATCGCTTTCGCCAACCCTGATTGGTTGGATCGTTCAGCAATCTTATCATTCTCATTCAATATCCATGTTTTACAGCCATGCAATATCACACTTCATGCATGAACATCATACAATCTGCCCTTTATTTGCATAGAAAATGCCTTTGAAAGCAGCAGTAATAGCTCTTTGAACTTTTCCCACCTTTCTTACACTTTTACAACACTCACTTCCAGTATTGTTTAGGCCACCAAAGTAACACCAGCTGCGAAATATCTTTAAAGTAACCTTCTGAGCATTTGAACTAGCAGACACTCTCTCTGCTAGTTACTCCTTTCCATCTACTGCATATAATGTCTCTTTTCTCTGTAAACCTGTTTGTGGAGTTGTTGCATCTCTTGTGCATCCACAGTTTACATTAGGTACACAATATAGAAGTCCTACCTACATATTTTCTACAAATAGAACGTGGACCCCCACCTATCAATGACAGTTGAGATTTGTATTCTTTTCTAACACAATTATCTTTGTTAGGATTAGAAGAATGCTTGCTATTTTCTTTCTAGACTTCACATATCCTCAAAATCTAGTATTCATATTTTGTTATCAGTGGCATAGAATGAGTTTTGGCTGCTCTGTGTGGTAGCCAAATTGGCCATCTTCTTCCTTAAATGTAACATACCTTTGACTACAACAAACACACATATATAATGTAGTAGACCTATTTCTTTACTACCCACAAGGGGCTAAACACAGAGAGGACAAACAAACGGATTAAGTCGATTATATCGACCCCAGTGTGTAACTGGTACTTATTTAATCGACCCCAAAAGGATGAAAGGCAAAGTCGACCTCGATAAATTAAGTACCAGTTACGCACTGGGGTCGATATAATCGACTTAATCCATTTGTCTGTCCTTGTTTGTCCTCTCTGTGTTTAGCCCCTTGTGGGTAGTAAAGAAATATATTTCTATTGAACCTTTTAAGCAATTGGGCCCTCATTTCTTAGGTGCTTTTACTGCCAATGATAGCCAATTTTGAATTCCTCACTTGAAGAGCTATAAGAGCCTGGAATAGACTAAGAACAAAGGACTAATGGATTCCTACATGCATTGAGCTTGTTGCTACCAGTGTGCTGGTTTTCACCGATTAAAGAATACTATATGCTGTTGAAAGTCTTCTCTAAGTCAACAAATACTAAATATAGCAGTTTTTTTTTCTTGACTAAAAAGTTGGCATCAGTGGTCCCACATCCTGGCACAAACCCAAACAGCATCTCATTTAAGCTTGCTCTCTCCCTGATTAGTTTTGCTATAACTTGCTCCACCACTTTTATGATTTGGTCCATCAGTTTAATGCCCTCGTAGTAACCACATTCGAGCGTGATCGTTACCAACGTCACTTCACTGGCACCTGTGCCGGTGGCACGTGTAAAAAGATTCGAGCGAGGTCATTGCCAGTACCACCTGACTGGCCCCCGTAAAAAGCACCCGCAACACTCTCGGAGTGGTTGGCGTTAGGAAGGGCATCCAGCTGTAGAAACTCTGCCAAGTCAGACTGGAGTCTGATGCAGCCATCTGGTTTGCCAGACCTCAATCAAATCGTCCAACTCATGCTAGCATGGAAAGCGGACGTTAAACGATGATGATGATGATGATGATATACATACACACACACACACATACTTATTCAAACTCCATATCAAACACTTCCCCTAATCCACTGGAACATCAACAATCAGAAGTAGTAAGGACACCTCCCTTAAATAATATCCAACCAAGGAACGATACTGCATTAAGAAGTCCAAGATATACTGTGTTGAACAAAAAATAAAATGAGATGGTCATGGTTGGAATAGTTGGCTCATAGATCACCTCAACCAGGGCTCACATGAAATGAAAGCAGGAAGTGGTTCCTGCAAGGACCATGGGGCTTATATAACAATGATTTCTGATTTAGACATAAGGCCCTCAGTTTTAAAGGGAGGGAGATTGGTTGGTATCATCAATCCCAGTACTAGACTGGCACTTTATCTTATCAACCCCAGAGGATGAAAAGCAAAGTTGATCTCAGATTTGAATGTAAAGAACCAGAATAACTATCATAAAGCCATTTTTTTTATGCTCTAGTGATTCTGCAATAATAATAATAATAATAATAATAATAATAATAATATATTTCTTTACTACCCACAAGGGGCTAAACACAGAGGGAGCAAACAAGGACAGACAAACGGATTAAGTCGATTACATCAACCCCAGTGCGTAACTGGTACTTAATTTATCGACCCTAGTGCGTAACTGGTACTTAATTTATCGACCCTAGTGCGTAACTGGTACTTAATTTATCAACCCTAGTGCGTAACTGGTACTTAATTTATCGACCCTAGTGCGTAACTGGTACTTAATTTATCAACCCTAGTGCGTAACTGGTACTTAATTTATCGACCCTAGTGCGTAACTGGTACTTAATTTATCGATCCCGAAAGGATGAAAGACAAAGTCGACCTCAGCAGAATTTGAACCCAGAACGTAACGGCAGACGAAATACAGCTATGCATTTCGCCCGGTGTGCAAACGTTTCTGCCAGCGCAATGTGATTGTAATAGATTGTTCATTGGTTTGAATGCCTGCCAAAATGTGAAATAAAGAAATACAAAAATACGAATGAGGGAATCCTGCAGTCTCTCTACATGATAGTGTCGATTATCATTGGGTCCTTTGGGGACAGTGTCAGAAGGAATCAAGAGGAATATAAAGGAAATCGGAATAGAGTGCCCAGTGGAAAATTAACACAAAAAGTTTTCCTTAGCACAGCCAGAATAGTCAGGAAAGTATTAGATGAAGAGAACAGATAGCATGGTACCGTAGGCTGCAGGCAGCAAGCCTGCTATGCATGCAAGACTCCAGGAATTCCAACAGAACCTGTGTTTGTTTCAGTCATTTGACTGCAGCCATGCTGGAGCACCGCCTTTAGTCAAGCAAATCGACTCTGGGACTTATTCTTTGTAGGCCTAGTACTTACTCTATCGGTCTCTTTTGACGAACCGCTAAGTGACGGGGACATAAACATACCAGCAATGGTAGGGGGACAAACACACACAAACACACACACACACACACACACACACACATATACGACGGGCTTCTTTGAGTTTCCGTCTACCATATCCACTCACAAAGCTTTGGTTGGCCCGAGGCTATTGTAGAAGACACTTGCCCAAGATGCCATGCAGTGGGACAGAACCCGGAACCAAGTGGTTGGTAAGCAAGCTACTTACCACATAGCCACTCCTGCACTCCACTAAGCATTTTGCCTAAAATTCTAATCATATTAATAATAATTTCTAGCACAGATTCATGCTGATCAATACAGACAGTGAAAGTAAAGCAAATTTCCGAGATATTATTGTGAAAGACATTGAAGGACGGAAATGTGCCCTAACTAATGAAATGTCAAATTTGAATGGATGATATAGCACTAAAAGAAATGCAGAAATTATCTGAATATAAAGATAGAAATCTGATATAAAGATGGAAACAGAATGTGAGGAACTGTCAACAAAAACAAACCCTAAAATAACAGGTTCTTTAGAAAAAAAAATATAATCAACATCTCAGAAATTAGAAATATACATAGACAATATCACAAGTAGGTACTCACTTAAAACATAGCATGCTCCAGGGTTTATACACATGCAAAACAATTACACATTGCACACATAATGCATAGGGCAACGCATGACATACACAGACATGTTGCATAGTGTACCCTTGGACTTATACATAACACAGACAATAACAATTAGATACTGCACAAGTATTGGGATCTTTTCGGTTTGAATGGCAGTTTTTTCTAGCGGTGTCATATGAAATTGTCACCCATAATTATGACCCTAGTATCGATCTATTGCATTTCAATCTGTTTTAGGGTTAGGGTTAGTTAGGGTTAGGGGTGGGGGAAGGGTATCTTTTTTTCTTCAGAAATGTAAATAAACCCAATCTGTTTCTTAAACGAGGGACATATTCATACGGCACAGAATGTTTTCACCTCAATAGATGTCATTGATTCGTTGAAATTGCAGAAATTGAAGAAAAAACAACAACAAATATCTTACAAACCATAGAATTTTCTCAATAAAGCCAAGAGAAAAAGATGTTTTATAAACACATTCTACCAGTATACGAAGTTTAAAAGTGTTTAGTTACCTAGAAATTATGTTAAAAATTGCCGTTCAAACCGAAAAGATCCAAGTATTGCATGGGGTGTGCTGGGACTTACACCAATATATAACACAGAAATTAACAAAATAGATACATCATCATCGTTTAACGTCCGTTCTCCATACTAGCATGGGTTGGACGGTTCGACCGGGGTTCTGGGAAGCCAGAAGGCTGCACCAGGCTCCAGTCTAATCTGGCAATGTTTCTACAGCTGGATGCCCTTCCTAACGCCAACCACTCCGTGAGATACAATACACACATATTAAATAGGGTACTGTGAATACAATACAAAAAAAAAAAGAAAGAAAAACAAAACACTGCAAGTACCCAAGGTACATGGGACTGTGAATAATAATGAAATGAAATTATTGTATACAGTGCTCAGGTGTACACAACAACAAAATTACTGAATAATTTCTAATGTAGATGCAAATCTAGCATTTTTTTTGAGGAGAGTTAGTAAATTTTATTGACCTCAAAAGGCTGACAGGATTTGAACTTGGAATATAAAGAACCAGAAACCAACAGCAACAAAGGTAAGAAAACACAAATTTTAGGGGTTAGTGAGAGCGCTCCATTAAGTTGGCCCTGGAGGGAATTAAAGGGACTTGGATGTAACT